>NW_014555543.1:24572-36154 GCF_001313825.1 Dinoponera quadriceps
TCACCTAAAATAAGCATCATATCACAAGCTTCCGCGTTTGAATACGACATGGCTGGTAAATGAGAATTTTGTTACACCTTACGTGACAGTATCAGACATGTCATACATCACGACTGGGTAATGCTAATGCCGACGGTACCGTAACTTTCAATCCTCATAACTCGAAAAGTACTGATTAAAAAAACGTTTCATTATAGCGTTTTGGAAAGCTCTCGAGATAAGCTACAAGAATATGCATTGAAAAATGCGGGTTTCCATTTAAGAAATTAAAAGTGACCTTCACGTGATCTTCAAACGACTATCCAAGGTCAAACCAATGACACCATCTTATGTGCCCTTCGAGGTCACAAAACTTTTGTCTGAAATATTTTTCTTTAAAATGTCGCGTTTACGAAAAAATCGGGTGAGACGGGTGGTCTGGAACACCCTGTATATACACGGTGACCCATTTTAATCGACAAACGGAGATATCTCCGAAACTACGCAACCTACGAAAAAAATGTTGGGATAAAAGTTGTCGAGGACAGTGGGGGTCATCTACTTGTGCTAATGACCTTTACCTTGAGGTCTCTTTTCAAGGTCATTTCAAGGTCAAGGTCACTTTTTTAAATGGAACCCCCTATTTTTAATGCCGGATTCAGAAAGAGCGGGTAATTTTATATCCAGATATGTTTCAAAGTATAAGGTTAACGTGACTTCCATAGGTCAAACTTTCAAGTTCAAACATAAGAAAGATTTTTCGTCACTACAGATTTGATGAATTAATAGTTTTAAATGTTGCCCCGTACAGTTTAATTACAAATTTTTTGAACGAATTAAACTCTCTTTAAAGCCACTTTCTCAGTATGGCAGGCTACCTTGCAAATAAAATTAGTGATATGATAGTAGTTTGCCATAACAACTACCTTGCTACATGAAGGCTTTTACTAAATGTTTTCCAGATGAAAGACATCCTAACAACTGAGCAGTTCGAAACCTACCTCAATAAGCTTGTGATAGGAATCTGTTTCGACAACGTCGACATCATGAATTCAACGAAGATAATGCACGAACTTGTGAGTCAATCTACTTGTGGATTGGAATTCAATTTATTTTAAAGAAAAAGAAACGATTAAACTTGCTGTTCCCAGAGTTAGGTGGTTTAGCTTGCTTGGGGTTTGGTAGGGGTGGTTTCTTGACCTTCATTTGACCAATGGAAGTCACGTTAACCTTATATTATGATACGTCTGGATGTAAAATTTCCCGCTCTTTCTGAATCCGGCATTAAAAATAGGGGGTTCCATTTAAAAAAGTGACCTTGACCTTGAAATGACCTTGAAAAGAGACCTCAAGGTAAAGGTCATTANTTAGTACAGGTAGATGACCCCCACTGTCTTCGACAACTTTTATCCTAACATTTTTTTCGTAGGTTGCGTAGTTTAGGAGATATCTCCGTTTGTCGATTAAAATGGGTCACCATGTATATATTGTGACGATGCGGCGCTGCTACGGCTTTTCCGCTCGTCACACATCACGGAAAAAGAGCCGCGGACTGGGTCACCGTAAGGCATTGCCTACTGATCTCATGGGGGAGGGCCGAATGGGCGAATTCCGACTTAATATTAAATCCCTATTTTTTGTATTTCGCACCTCTTCGGGTCTACGGAAGGCGAAAGTCTAAGGTGGACCACGCCAAGGACTACCGCCAAAGGGAATCTGGACCGGATTCGGCCCGGCCACAACGCTGGGGAGGAAACAACGAATCCGGTGCATGTTAGCGAGTGCGAGACAACACTCGGATTGGCTACGTGGGATTATCGTCGCGCGCGTCGTCTGTTACCCGTGGAAGACCATGTCAGCTGGTGTCCGAAAGGTAAGGAAGTCGTAAAAGACAAGACGAGATACTTCAAAGGACATCGCCGAGAATCCAGGAGGCAAACGGTCCTAGAGGGGAGATGCCCCAAGGAAGACGAAAACTCGAGTAGCGTAAGATAGTGTGCGCTACTCGCTATAGTATGTTTCGCCAGCGCCGCGACTTACAAATTCTTCTCGCGCGCTAATTGGTCCGTATCCCCACGCGTGTTGCGTAAGGAGGATCGCGGTAAATAAAGGATCGACCCACAAATTTTTGTGGGCTCTTGCGTCTCAACCGTCGCCAAGACCACCACGGCTGGCGATTTTGATGTCCTGAGCTACCGTTTCAAAAGTTGCAGAACAGATTGTCGAGAGAGGCAACTTACAAGGAAGACGGAGTTGCCCTTGGTGAAGTTGCTCTTTTCTAAGAGAAAGCCGCGAAATCGCGTCAGAGCCTACTTACGTTGTTCGCAGTCGATCGTCTCGGTATTTTAGTGTCTTGTAAATTCTCTCACATTGAGTGTGTCGAGCGATCCGAATCCGAAAGGATTTTGTGGCTGCGCCATCGTAGGCAGGGGAAAATTGCAAACTCGCGTAGAAACCGGCCCTTGAGAGATCGACCAGCGAGACGGATGGGACATTTGTTGTCCTCCTTAGCTTAGCGTTATTTTCGCGTTTATATAGCGTTTTCTTTCACGTTCATGTAGTATCTGTGTCGCATCTCATTAGCGTTTCTTTCTTATATAGCGTTTTCTTTCGCGTTTGTGTAGTGTTCTCTCGCGTTCGTGTTACGTTTCAGTCGCGCTGATATAACATTCTCTCGCTTTCGTGTTGCGTTTCTGTCGCGCTTATTTAACGTTCTTTCGTGGTGGTATTGCGTCCCTTTAGCCTCAGTTTTGCGTTTGTGTAGAGTACTTTCTGCGTCAGTATCGTGTCGTAGGATGCTCAAAGTACGAATCCGAGGACGGGGCAGTATATAGCGGTTCTTCGTCGGTAGCATTCTGCCACAACATCTACGCATCGCAATTTTAGTCTCTCTTTTCCGCGTGTGATCGCAAGTATTCGGTGGATGTTTTGCGCATTCGCTACGTGTATATCGCAAAAAACCTTTGGCCTTCCTCTTGCATTTACCTAGCGCAATGAACGAAGATAATTTTCGTTAAGAAGTTTGGGTTCGCGTTCGCCCCTCAGAGAGTCGCGAGTGACGAAATATTCTCGTACTCATCTCGAGTCGTTTCCTCGCCGGCCGAGAATTTAGGGCTTATTGCGTTTGGTCGCATATTTCGCGTAATTCGCGTTTTCGTTTATTGTAGCGTTTTCGTACTTGCGTATTTTTGAATCGGCGTTGTCGCGTATTGTCATATCGGGTTGCATATCTTGTCTCAGTATTTCGAGTGCGCCAGAGTCGCGCCCGAAAGCATTAGCCCTTTGATATTCGTATTCGAGGGCCCGCTAGTCTTTCGACCTTGTCGGGTTACGTGATTAGAGAAGAGTTTATTATCGCGGACTATACGGTCGTCAAATTTCTTACCGTACAATCAACGACTTTAACGACTGTTGTCAAACTATTTTAAAATGAACAAATGGTCTATTTGGCGACATATGTATACTTTGACGACAATAATATTGCATGTATTTTGTATTGTCGCGTTCTTAACATATTGTTAGAATGGTCTTATTGTCACGTTAGCCACCGTCCCTGCGGCGCTCCTCGAAAGTAATGTAGCGTCGTTGGAGTAATTTGCGTTTTAATAGCGTTAGCGTTCTCGACGTTCGTTGAGTAATTTATGTAAATTTTTCTGTGAAAGCGATCGCTCGGATTGCGTTCCGCCGACGACCTCGTGTAGAAACACTCTTGAATTTTCTTTGAATTATTTTTTTGATTTCTAACAATGTTTGCGTGTTTAACAAATGTTACTTTTCTTCTGTTCTCGTGGACATATTGCACATTCTTAAACTTTTACCGTAAGTGTTATTGTGTCTGTTTTTCTAGCTCGAATCCAGGCGAGCTATTGCTCGCAAAACTTTTGATCTTGCCCCTTTCCGTTCGGATTGTTGAGTTAGTCGAGCTCATCGCAAAACAACATTGGGGAAAGCTTCTCACGAGCGCTTGGATTTTGTTGACGCTCACTGCGTCTGGCGCCCAACTCTGTTTTTCGATTTGTTTTCGCCTTTTGCGTAACTCGCGGGAAGCTGACATCGTTTTGCAATAATTTGTGGCGCAAATTCCATTGAACGGAGAATTCACCAACCTATTTGTCACAGATTACGCCCGGTCCCGCTTCCCCGGCCCTCGAGATTGTCGGGTCGTGAGCCAAAAGTTTGGATTCCCTTTGCAGACGTAAACGCGCTGGTAGTAGCAGACGCGACGGTTAGGCCGCGCCGTTCTGTGTGTCACAAAAATAGGCGCCCAAAAGAGGAGCTTGTGCCGTATACGGGAAGTAATATATATATATATATATTAGTAATACAAATAAGTTTCCGCCGTTTTCAAAAGATGGCTCCACCGACAAGATTAATTTGAAATCGTCAGATGTAAAACATCATATAGAAAGTTGGGACACCTGGCAACAACATAACCTTAAAATACTATTTACTTTGTATTGGCAGTATACATTTTTTTCGTTAGAAAATGTCGAGTTTTGTACCGAATAAGCGTCATTTGCGGGAAGTTTTTATTTACTTCTTTCATTTAAAGAAATCTGCTGTTGAGGCGCATCGGTCGCTTGTAGAAGTTTACGGTGATGCTGCTTTAAGTAAAAGAAGTTGTCGTGAGTGGTTCCAAAAGTTTAAAAACGGCGAGTTTGACGTGGAAGATAAAAAACGCGAAGGAAGGCCAGTAAAGTTTGAAGACGCTTAGTTAGAGGCATTATTGGACCGAGACTCATGCCAAACTCAAGAGCAGCTCGCAGAAAACTTGGGAGTGACTCAACAAGCGATTTCAAACCGTCTCAAGACCATTGGTATGGTACAGAAGCAAGGAAATTGGGTTCCGCATGAACTCAAACCCAGGAACGTCGAACGCCGTCTTTTCACGTGCGAACAACTTCTCCAAAGACAAAATCGGAAGGGTTTTTTGCATCGAATAGTGACGGGGGATGAAAAGTGGATCCACTACGACAACCCAAAACGTAGGAAATCGTGGGATAAGCCCGGCCATGCACCAACTTCAACGGCCAAACCGAATATTCATGGCAAGAAGCTAATGTGTATCTGGTGGGATCAGCTCGGAGTAATCTATTACGAGCTACTCCAGCCTAACGAAACTATTACTGGAGAACGTTATCGACAGCAACTGATGCAATTAAGCCAAAAATTGAAGCTTAAACGCCCCCAATATGCCAAAAGACATGACAAAGTGATTTTTCAGCACGACAACGCTCGGCCACATGTTGCAAAAGTCGTCAAGGGTACTTTGGAAGCTTTACAATGGGATATTTTACCCCACCCGCCGTATTCACCAAACATTGCTCCTTCGGACTACCACTTGTTCCGGTCGATGGCTCACGCCCTGGTCGAGCAGCACTTCACTTCTTAAGAAGAAGCCAAAAATTGGATCGATTAATGGGTAGCCTCAAAAGATGAAGAGTTTTTTCGACGTGGCCTCCGAGTGCTGCCAGAAAGATGGCAAAAAGTAGTAGCTAGTGACTGACAATATTTTGAATAAAATGTAACGTATATTTTTTTACAATAAATTGATAATTTTTATAAAAAAAACGGCGGAAACTTATTTGTATTACCAATATATTGTTACGTCCCGAGGTACCCCCGGCACTCCCCCCTCCCCCGCTGTTAATTTTTTTTTAAATAGCTCCCTTCCATTTCCGCAACTCCTCGTCTCCCTTCCCTATGTTATACTTTTTTTCCTTCCTCGTTCGCCTCGGCAGCCATCCGGTGACAAGCACCGAGACCGTTTCTACGGATTGTTATTCGCGAAATTACCATATAAACTGTACTTATCATGGGGCACTTAACCCTACCTGTCAAAAGAATCCTGTGCCCATGGCCAGCGCTGGCATCGGAACGTCGCGACACGCCAAAGACGTCGACTCCGCCGGGTCCTGCCACACGCGCGCCTTCCCGGACCCGTTATTATTATCGGCCGCGCTCTAGACCCGCTAGGCCCTCTCCTCCCTTTTTTTTAGAAATCCGTACAGAACACTTGACCTATCTTGAAGGTACCAAAAAGAACAAACTGAGTAACACTTTCCTTTTCTTTATTTCTCTCCCTCCTCCTCCTTCTGTCATAATCTATATTCCCTCAACGTCATATAATTCACACAATCCGTAAGTGTTCTATTCTTCATGGTTATCCCAGTCCTCCTCTCCTATCCGCCAAAATTCGTCAGCCCCACACCGGAGGCAATACCTGTAATTCGCCAATTCCTTTTTCTTCCACCGATTTTTCGTCCACCCGACATAGAAAGCAGTCTCATACATCTAGGAAAGGGGGAAGAGAATTTTAAAGAAATTATAAAATTGACCTTACCAAGAGAAGAATATTTTCCCTTAAAAACTTACCCGCACCAAGGCCTCGAATACCTTTCTCTCCTCCCTGACAGTTATGATCTTCATCTCTTCCTTATTTTTTCTTTTCTTTTCCTTTCTTGCACGATTTCTTTCTTCTTCCTCACTTCGTGCACTATTTTTTCACTTCGACGCGAGAACTTGAACTGGCAGTCGTCGGAATCAAATCGTACCGCCTATGCTCGAGAAAACTGCATAAGCGGTAACCCGAAGCCACCCGATAACTAAGACGTCAAAACAATGCGCACACTGTAGAATAGAACCACACATTGCCATATCTAAATTAACCGGAAGCCTGAGTCTAAATTAACAGAAGGTCACCGTAGTCTGTCGTTCATAAGACCCCCCCCCCCCCCNAGTAACGAGAAGCAGTATCTCCGAAAAAGTTGTTTGGCGCATCAGTGAGTACCAGGCATCGTACGAAATCTCAGCCCTGCCGTCTGTCTCCCTCTTTTTTCTGCAGCCAAGTACTTCTTTCAATCTACAGTACCAGCCGTCATAGAATGTAAGCTTATCTTTGTAAAATAAGAGTCATAACACGAACCTGCATCCATATCGCGATACCGTCCGATGCGGTTAATGTTATTCTACCCCTTCAGGTCGTAGCGAAAAACTCTGTTGCCAACTCGACGCGAAATTTACCGAAATTCATCAAAACAATAATAAATTGTATATCTATTTAGTTTTATTTTGGCTGTTGTTTTCCTTAATAATCCTATTTATTTCGATTCTACGTCAGAACCACGCGTAAACATTCCCAACTTCCTCTTCGGCTTAGTTAGCTGCTAAGCGTGGCGGAGCCGCGCGCGTCCCGGACCAATCAGGACGTAATAATATATATATACCAGGTGTAGAAGTATGAAACCGGAATTTCCCTATAGATGGTGCTAGCCATCAGTTTAGGGACCGTAAGACCGCTTCTGCAGCGTCTCCATCATCTCCCTCCAACAGCTGACAAAGATTTTCAACACACAACAACCCAAGTTCCATACACTGGTATATTTTTCTATAACCTTAAACATGTCGAGTTTTATGCCTACGAACTACGATTTGCGGACAGCATTGGTTTTTTGTTATCATTTGAAGAAAACTGCTGCAGAATCGCATCGAATGCTTGTCGAAGCTTACGGTGAACATGCTCTTGGTAAAACACAGTGTTTCGAGTGGTTTAAAAAATTTAAAAGTGGTGATTTTGACGTGAGAAACGAAGAACGTGGGAAACCACCGAAAAAGTTCGCAGACAACGAATTGCAAGCATTATTGGATGAAGATGATACTCAAACTCAACAAGAACTCGCGGATCAATTAAATGTGACGCTGAAAGCTGTCTCAATTCGTTTGAAAGCCATGGGAAAGATTCAGAAAGTGGGAAAATGGGTTCCGCATGAACTAAATGAAAGACAGCAAGAAAATTGAAAAACCACTTGTGAAATGCTGCTCGACAGATACAAAAGAAAGTCCATCGTGTCATGACAGGTGATGAAAAATGGATATATTTTGAGAATCCTAAGTGTCAGAAATCATGGGTGAATCCAGGCGAACCATCGACATCCACTGCAATCGCTTTGGAAAGAAGACAATGCTCTGTGTTTGGTGGGATCAGAAGGGTGTAATCTATTATGAGCTGCTAAAACCTGGTGAAACCGTTAACACTGATCGCTACCAACAGCAAACGATCGATTTAAATCGAGCATTGGGTAAAAAA
The DNA here is from genome assembly GCF_001313825.1 of Dinoponera quadriceps. Classification (NCBI taxonomy): domain Eukaryota; kingdom Metazoa; phylum Arthropoda; class Insecta; order Hymenoptera; family Formicidae; genus Dinoponera; species Dinoponera quadriceps. The sequence goes on from NW_014555543.1 coordinate 32,638, forward strand.
CGACCGGAATATAGAAAAAGGCAACACAAAGTCATTTTGCTCCATGATAATGCTCTATCACATACAGCAAAACGGGTCAGGGAAACGATCGAGACGTTCAGTTGGGAAATACTAACGCATGCGGCTTATTCTCTAGACTTGGCTCCGTCCGATTATCATCTATTCGCATCAATGGGACACGCTCTCGCTGAACAACGCTTTAATTTTTATGAAAATATACGAAAATGGCTCGATAGCTGGTTCGCTTTAAAAGAAGAAATGTTTTTTTGGCGTGGCATTCATAAACTGCCGGAGAGGTGGGAAAAATTTATAAATAGAAGTGGACATTATTTTGAATAAAATATTTTTTATTATTTTCAAACAACCGACTTGTAATTTTTACAAAAAAATTCCGGTTTCAAACTTCTACACCTGGTATATTGTGACGATGCAAATTTTTGCTCGTCACTCGGGCCGTGGCCTGGCCGAGAAGGAACTGGCGGCTTACGCCTTCTCGTAAGAGAAGGCGACCGTTCAAACGATTTTAGGTCCTGTGCGCCGTTTGTGCACAGGACATGAACCCGCGGCTACTGTAATTCTCTTATTTTTTAAGTGTAAAACCACCTGTAAACTAGCGCATTGAACAACAAGAAGACAGCCTGGAAGCAAAGTTGCCGACGGACCAGAGTAGGAGCCCGAAGAGACGGCTGGAATGCGACGCGGAGGGGCGGGGAGACATTCGCCCGGACGGATGGCCGGCAACAGATAGCGGGATAGCCACCTCGTGATGAGGAAGACGCAAGGCCCCGCGACCCGGTCGCAGTTCAGACCGGGAAGGATTCCGCGGAAAGCGCGTTCGGAAGTCCTAGGGAACTGCTGCGAGCCCCCAGTGTTGCCAAATGCCGTCCAGGAGAGCGAGCAAGCGAAAATACGCGTCGAAAGTAAGCAATAACAGACGCGAGGTCCCGCGAACACCTTCGAGACGCGTGATCCAGCCGACAGGACCAATCGGGAGCCGCATTGCGCGGCGTGATAGATCCATGCGGCGGCTGCTTCCAGCGAGACGGGACGAGTCCTGCTCGTCACTGTGCGATCAGACCGCAAGCCGCCTGGACGAGCGAGCGAACGAGGGAGCGTGCGAGGGAAGCGAGGCTGCCGTGCCACGGAAACAAAGTCCAGGAGAGGAGAGGCGAGTTGCCGGTGGTGTGCGGGTGAGCGAATAACCTTGTACAGTCACGGGTAGATGACTTAGAGTCGCGCGTAATTTTGAAAGTTGCCGCCGCTTCTCGGCGGCAAGGGCGCAAAGGAAGTGCCGCAAAGGAAATCACTCGCTGGAGGTTCGTAGCGCCCGATGGGAAGGGTCGCACGGGCTTGCGAGGTGTGGGAGGCCACGTCGCGGGGCGACAAGGGCCGTACTCGAGGGAGGCTCGAGTGTAGAGATCCCGGGGCCTCAGGCGCAGAGCTCGATTGCCGCCTCAAGTCCAAAGGTCGCACAGTCCGCACAGAGTAACAGTTCGCGTAGAGGAACAGTCCGCGTAGAGTAACAGTCCGCGTAGAGTAACAGTCCGCTTAGAGTAACAGTCCGAGTAGAGTAACCGTGTAGATTAGAAGTCCGGGGTGTATGCGTCGGGCTTACGTGTAAATAGAGTACAGTAGTGCGTAGGGACTGCTGCCGGCGACGGGTACGCCGGAGTGTATTGAACCGGCTGCCGGGAGCAGGGAACTACTGCCGGGAAGAACCCGGCTAGCGCCCAGCAAGAGAGCCGGAGAGATTCGCGGAACGGCTGCAGGGCAAGAGAGCTGTTGGTCAAACGATGCGCGCATTTTGGCTGCCGTCAAACGGCTAATATTCGCCGCATAAAATTACTTCTCGCGGAACAGCAAGCGAGAAATCGCTCTCTTAAAGTCGTTGCCGAATCTCCCGGGATGAGAAAACAAGCTGCTTGTTCGCAAAGAGACAGGCGGAGTAAAAGTGTTACACACGCAGTTAAATAAAACGTTGTTTCAGTTACACTACATGACCGCTAAACTTGTAGAAGAAAGACATCGTCAGTACCACGTCAAGAGAAATTAAAGTGTTGTTATTTTGTTATCGTTAACCGGTCTCGCAGTGTTATTACTTCTCCCGGCTCTCCACCGACTAATCGGCGAAAATCGAGGAGGATGCGAAAGAACCACGACGCTCTACGGCGCGGAAAAGCGACGGATTCGATTCCGCATATAAAGATTATTTAAACTGAGCTACCCGAGGTGAAGCCGCTGCCGCTACAGAAGCGAAGTGGTCCGCGCCACCGATGCGGACGCGAACGGCGCGTGACAAAAGTGGCGCGTAACAATATATATATATATATATATATATATATATATATATAAGTTTGTGTGTGTGTGTGTGTGTGTGTTATATTTAACAGGTGAAAGAATTCCTAAATAGTTTCCACTAAAAGAGGAAACGCCCTTTTTGAACTCGCCCTGACGAAGGTAGGCTTAATATATATAATTCAGCGGATATATTAAAACTTTAACTTAAAGTGTTAAGTATAAATGGATAACCGTTCCGTTGCAAATTGACCAATTTTCAATGACCAGTAATATATATATATAGGGTGTCCAAAAATTCTGGAAACACTTGAATAATTTCCAAGGTAAATTATTATTGAAAAATGTTAAAGTCATTCTTGTGGTAACTTTTGACGAGGAATTCAATGGTGATCTTGGATTTGACCTTCACGATGACCTTGAAGGGTATTTCAAGGACAGTTCAATTTTTTTAAATGGAAACCCCCTTTTTTGACGTCGGCAATTGAAAGAGCGGGAAATTTTACGTCCAAAAACATTATAAGGCCACTAATCGTGGTGGACCTTGAAGGTCATTCAAAGGTTATTTAATTTTGAGGACTGGATATCTTCGAAGAACGCAGTTGATGAAAATAGCTTACTTTAGTTATTTTGTTTAATTGCAATTAGTGGTGACTTCAAAGTCGACCTTGTTGGTGTCCTTCAAGGTTATTTCAAGGTCAAATTTTCTTTTTCTAAAAGCCTCCTCATTTGTCGTCGGCAATTGAAAGAGCGGAAGTTTTCATACTTTTACTTTTAGCGTTATCCAGGAACAACGGTGGGGACGTAGTAAGAACTGTTTCCTTTGGGGTGCTTGCTTAACGTAAGTCCCCTTGCCTCTCACGATGGGGTGCTGGATTTACATGAGTCCCCTTGTCTCTCACGTTGGGGTGCTTTATTATCGTGAGTCTCTTCGCCTATCACGTGAATTGATAAACATTTGGTCACTGTGTATTTAATGCAAATGCTCGAATTGTTCTCCGTTTACTTCTTGACAGTAACCTAATCGATGGTAGAAAGTACCAACAGTCTTTTTGATGATTTCAGTGGGAATGAGAGCTAATTCATCAACGATTCTTTGCCGTAATTCATCTAAATTTTTTGGGTTTTGTTTTGTGTACCCGATCCTTTAGATAACCCCAATAGAAATAATCTAGAGGCGTTAAATCGGGTGACCTAGCTGGCCATTCAATTGTGCCTCTTC
>NW_014555544.1:0-1419 GCF_001313825.1 Dinoponera quadriceps
TTCAAAGTAGTCCCCCTCGGATATAATGCACTTATGCCAGCGCTTTTTCTAATTTTGAAAGCACTCTTGAAATTCACTTGTTGGTATGGCTTTCAGCTGCTTCACCGATTCTGCTTTTATGTCATCAATGTTGTCAAAACGTCTTCCTTTCATGGGTTTCTTCAGTTTTGGGAATAGAAAGAAGTCACAGGGGGCCATATCCGGTAAATACGGTGGTTGTGGCATCAATACGGTGTTGTGCTTGGCCAAAAACTCACGAACAAGCATTGAGGCATAAGCAGGTGCATTATCATGGTGCAGTCGCCATGACTGATTTTGCCACAAAATTGGTCGTTTTTGTCGAATTGCTTCACTCAAACGACGTAAAACTCCTAAGTAATATATTTTATTATCCTTGACCTTTAGGTANCATGACCTTTAGGTAAGAATTTATAATGCACTACACCGTTGAAATCGAAAAACAAAGTGAGCAAAACCTTCACGTTTGAACTTGTCGTGCCTTTTTCGCTCTTGGTGACGTTGAATGCTTTCAGGTGGACGATTGAGCCTTAGCTTCGACGTCATATCTATAAACCCACGATTCATCACCTGTTATGATTCGCTCGAGCAATGTAGAATCATTATTCACTTTATTCAGTAAATCTTGAGCTATGTCTTGGCGAAAATTTTTTGGGTCAAAATTCAGCACTTTCGGAACAAACTTTGCGGACACACGTTTGATGTGTAAAACATCCGTAAAAATTAATTGACATGAGCCATATGATATACCGACATTCTCAGCAACCTCTCTAATAGTATTTTGACGATCGTTCATAATCATTTTTTGCACTTCTTCGACGTTATTGTNGTACCGACATCCTCAGCAACCTCTCTAATAGTATTTTGACGATCGTTCATAATCATTTTTTGCACTTCTTCGACATTATTGTCCGTTATTGACCTGCGAGGACGCCCAGGCATCGTCATCTTCAACATCTTTCCGTCTATTTTTAAAACGGTTATAACACTCAAAAAGTCTTGCTCGGCTCATAGCCGAATCACCATAAGCAACTTTTAACATTTCAAGTACTTTAGTGCAGTTTATTCCATTCTTATAGCAAAATTTGATACAAATTCTCTGCTCCATTTTTTCCGTAAGTGAAAAATCGAAGAGCACACTAAAACATGTATAACTTCACTGACAGCTGATGGCAGAATAAACATTCAATATGGCTGCCAATGCACATACAATATCCATGCAAGTGCAGCCACCTATGAAAAAAAAATTTTGCCAATCGGATGAATACAGCCCGGGAAATTTAAAAAGTCTTGTTATTTTTTTATCACACCTTCGTATATATATACGAGGTCTGTTCAAAAAGTATCGCGAATTTGGTGTTTTTTCAAAAATTATTTATTTATTCATGAATATTTATTTTG
>NW_014555545.1:0-530 GCF_001313825.1 Dinoponera quadriceps
TTCTTGGAAATTTCGTTAAGTTTTTGGGCCATATTGTTTCAAATGAAGGCATTTCGAAAGATCCAGAAAAAATTTCTGCTGTTTCGGATTGGCCGATACCTCAAACTAAAAAACAGCTTCGTAATTTTCTTGGATTTTGTTCTTATTACCGGAAATTTGTAAAAGATTTTTCTTTGATTGCAAAGCTTTTATTTGTTCTTACTGAAAATCAATCGAAATTTATTTGGTCTTCTCTATGTCAAAAAGCTTTTGAAAAATTAAAACAATCTTTGATTGTTTCTTCGATATTGTCTTTTCCCTTGGAGCATGAGGAACTTACTCTTGATACTGGCACATCGAATTTTGGTATCGGTGCACTTCTATCTCAGATTCGACCAGGAAGGTCGAGAAAAGGTCATTGCTTATTTTAGTCGGGTTTTAAATATAGTTGAAAGAAATTATTGTACTACTTGTTGAGAATTATTGGCTATAATAGAATCGATTAAATTTTTTCATCATTATTTATATTGTCGGAAGTTTTTGATTAGTAC
>NW_014555546.1:0-940 GCF_001313825.1 Dinoponera quadriceps
TGAAGTTAAAACTAGCGGACGACGCGGCCAAAAAAGAACAGCGGGTGGTGTGTCCACTCGGATGTGCCCTTGGTAGGAACATTTGAGGATCCCTCAAGATAGTTTTATTTCCTTATCGTCAATAGAACTCATTTCGCGAATGTTCTATTCACATATCATTATAGGACGCATGTTAAAATTTTTTATGTTATTTATAAAAATGTATTTCTTTTGACCCTTCATTAAAATTCAATCCTAATAATCTGCATATCTGTTAACTTCCCATGTTTTCTTAAGAAAAATAGTGGATAGCATTCAGAGCAAAATAGAGGACACCTTTATTAAAATTCGATCCAAATCTTCTGCATATCTGTTAATATCCTTTTTTTTTCCCTTCTCGTTTTCTTCAGAAAAATACAGGACAGCATCATTCAATTACCATATTTCTCTGGATAAATCTATCAGACCACTAATTTTTTAATGATTACTTGGTCAATAATAGTTTAGTATTGTCAAACCCAGGTTGAATTTTTGTATTTGAAAAATGACAAATTCTGCACCGAACGATATAGTCGACATTGTGAATACTTCTCAATTTTATGTAAGAGTTAAGCGAAGATGATCACGTTATAAAAATTCGATTTTGTAGATAAGCACTCGATATTGTGACGGCGCATTAGCACCGTCACCCTCCCCGCGGCCCGACCGACCACCCGTCGGGTCGTTCATCGGCGCTTTGCGCCATCTCAATCGTTACGACACGCACGTGACGCACTTCCGTCAAAAGCGTGATCACGTGCGTGTCAACAAACACAAACCCGGAGCCTCCGTCGGATATATATTCCGACCGGCAGAGGCCTCGAGACCTGATTCCACCGGAGTCAGCCAGAGCGACACGGTCGTAGGCTACTCCGCATCCCGTCCTCCACGTTGCCGAGGAACCGGGGTGGTGTGTTCGCCG
>NW_014555547.1:0-411 GCF_001313825.1 Dinoponera quadriceps
GCTTCTTTTTGAATTCAGCTTTGTGCAAATGGTTTAAAACTGTTTTATGTTCGATCTTTAGCTCCTGGGTGATGCTACGACTGCTAACATGCAGGTCGATTATTTCTGTGATTTTATCGACATTTTCGACGACGGGCCTACCTGTGCGAGGTGCATCTTTAACATAAAAAATACCTGAACGGAATCGAAGAAACTAAAATTGTACGTAATTAGCTGTTATAGTATCGACAACATAAACACCATTCACAATTACAGCCGCCTGGCTTGCATTTTCGCCTTTATCAAAGAAAAACTGTAAAATGTACCGAATTTTCTCCTTGTTGACTTCCATTTTTAACACCCTGTAACTCACAACTGAATGGACCAAACAAAAAACAACAAAAGAATTTTTTTAGTGCGAAATGTCACCTT
>NW_014555547.1:423-638 GCF_001313825.1 Dinoponera quadriceps
ATTTTTTTAGTGCGAAATGTCACCTTTCCAACGAGCATAAATCTGAAATTGTTTGATCGATACTTTACGAGATATCGATCACTACAGCCATCTACCGAATAAATAATGGATTTCTTTTTTCCCAACCTAATATAATTATTTCTTTATTCTACATAATTCTTGTGCAATATATTATAAATACGAGAATATTATTTCATATATATATATATATATAT
>NW_014555547.1:938-12996 GCF_001313825.1 Dinoponera quadriceps
GTCGAATGAGGAGGTCATCGCCGCCACGGAGGCCTTTGCAGACTTCGAGAAAACGTATTTTTCAGATGGGTTAAAGAAATTGGAACATCGCTGGGTCAAGTGTATCGAGCTAAAAGGAGACTATGTTTAGAAATAAATCGCCACTTTTCCAAAATTTTCGTTTTTCTTGTGTAGGCTAAGTACTTATCGGACTGCCCTCGTATATGTATGTGTGTGTATGTGTGTGTGTGNTTTATGCATCAGTTGATCTAATAAAGATGCATAGATAATAGAAAGAAGTATATGAATATTTAAATATATTGCTTACATGTGTATATATCTTGAATATTATTATAAATTATAAACATTCCACTACTATATTTTTAAGACGAAAAGGTTAATAATTCTGAAATTTGTCTATAATATCTATATATTAGTCTTTAATATTACAATAGTTTTTTGAATCTCTATCTTATACACAAATATGTCAAATTAAAAAAAAAAATAGTGTTTTATGAGGTTTCTACGCTTGCACACGTACAAATTTATAACCAAATATCTCGGAAACGATACAGTAAAAATTATTGAAATTTTTGTTACTATTGCACTATTAGTTCGATTAACTTTTGTATCTTGTATACAGGATGTCCAAACCATTCTCGGTTTCCGCAGTTTGCAGGTAGAATGGATGAAGTTGAATAGAAAAGTTATGTATCATTTTGCAAAATTCGCAGTAGTAATTAGTAAGGAATTAATTAATTATTTTGTCTAAGCTAATGAACGAACGGAAAAGAGATAGACCGGACAGTATTTAAAAAAGATGGCTTACTTCTGAAGATTTCGTAACAACGATAATCATCAACTGATTTCTAAAGGCAATGTAACGAAACAAGCAACGAGCGGCATGTGACATAGGACTGTGCACCGAAAGGAAACACGCCTCCCGCTATCAGTTAATATCTATCGTTGCTAAGAGATCTTCAGAAATATACCATTTTTCTTTGTACAGTGTCCGGTTTATCCTTTCCGGTGCGTTCATTAGCTCAGACAAAATAATTCATTCTTCATTAACTATTGCGAATTTTGCAAAATGATACATGACTTTATTGCTCAGTTTCACCAGTTCTACCTGCACTACGGAGACCGAGAACGGTTTAAGAAACTGTATATTACAAATTTATATTTAGTCAAATGTTTGAACTTCCTTAATTGCTTTATGATAAAGAAGCTTATCTATAATGATGAGAAAATCCAAAGAAATGGGAAAAAATCTATAAGTGAATAAAAATGACAGCCGCGGTTCTAATGTTAAGACTTCTAGGTAATCGCTATATCTGTCTTTGTTTAATGACGTTAGGAGCGAGAAAACGCATGCTAAGATTTTTTGCGCTATACTTTCAAATAAAAAAGTATATTCACAAAATGACATTTGTGACCGATTCAGCAAAATTGTGAAATTAGACATAAACTTTTCTTTTATTCGAACAATCAATAAGTAGTCGTAAAATTAACATTGACAAAATAATGAGAAAAGAGGTTGGGAAAGAAGGTTTCGTGTCAAATTAATTTGTGGCTATTTGTTTATTGTCCGAGTACACGGAAAAAAAATTAAATGGAAAATCAAGAATAGATATTCTCATATATAAGCAAGCATATCATAATCTTTTTAAGAGACTTTTAGTCTTGATTTAATTGAATTTATACTGATGCAAATATTATTACTTGATTAATTACTTGAATTCAATTCAAGACTAAAAATCTTCTAAGAAGATTATAATATTCTTGCTTATATCGAGAATATCTATTCTTGATTTAAGACTAGTTTTTTCCTATAAAAGAAAGGTATTTGTCTAATTTTACGAGTGTGCCGAATCGATCGCAAATATCATCTTGTGGATATATCTTTTTATTTGAAAATATAACGCCAAAAATCTCGGTGTGCGTTTTCTTGCTTCTGACGTCATTAAAAAAGTTCATGGCGACTACTCCGGAATCTTAATTGGTAAAAGTCGGCATAGCGATCAACGTATTAACCGCAAGATCGACAACATCGCTTGGCAACATCCGTTCTTAAATCGACTATGCGGAGCACTCATTTTTTTCTTATAGAGATACGCCCGATATCTCGGCTACCCCGGCTGTGAATTCAAAGGCGAGGGGTGCGCGTTTGCGCCGGCGATACGCGCGCGCCCGCGCATTAGCGATGAGCTGGCCAGCCGGCTTCCTTTGATTTTTCGCGTTGGGCCGCCGGCGTCGTCGGGACACCCTCTCGTCTGGGTTGCGCGCCGCACCCTACTGTTGTTGGCGTTGTCGCGACGCATCGTCCGGCGAAGGCGGCGCGACGCGACGCGTTGCAACCCGTTCGGTGTCGCGGACGAAGATGCACCGGCGGCGCGAGTCTTCAGGTAATTGGACGGGATCAGCTATCTTGTGCCGAGGATACACCGGGAGTGTAGCTGGTCGATCGAGAACTTGGCTCGTCGCTGCGAGTGGTGATTGCCGATCGGGTGCCGAGTGGCGTTAAGTGGCGACTAAATTTTCTCGGCGAAGAGCCGAGTGGTTTTGTTAGTTTAGTTAGTTACGTAAAAACCTGGAGTTGCGGTCCGCCGAATTACAAAAGTGCGAACGGACGACAGGATCATCGCGACGAACCTGTGCACCATCGACATGTAGTGCTGGACGAAGCATGCGACAACATTTCTTTGATCTTTCATATTGACGGGTCTAGAGAGAAGCAAATTTATGGGCATGGATCTTTCTTTCTATTCTTTTCTCATTGGTTGAATTTTGTCTAACGAGAAGAGGGGAGAGAGGACAATACCGTAGGTTTGTTCGTTTTAATTATATAGCACAAGTGCTCTATAGATATCCTAGGAATGTCTCACGAATATTCAAATATCTCTGGGACATTCCTAGAATATCTTTTGAATATTTGTGCTATATAGATAGCCGAACTGGATTGCATCTTTTACCTTTAACGTGAAATAAGTATATAATCTATACAGTAAAAAAGTTTATGTTAAATTGAACACATTTCACATATTTCAAATGGTTCACGTAAATTTTTGTGTTTAACATAAAGTATTGTATGTTGCTGTATATTGTGTATGTTGAAAAGTAACACAAATATTACCAAAAATTAATACAAAATTAATATTCATAATATGTTAATCGATACTGAAATATAAAATATATTATTTTAACACTTACGTATGTTGAATATCGGCTCAACACAAAATATTGAGATAACATAAACACAATATGTTGAATTAACACATGGGTATGTTAACAATTTAACACAAAAATTTTAACAAGGGTCGATTTTAACATAAATGCATAATGTTTTTTACTGTGTAACGGTGAAGAAAAAAGAAACGGTGTTTCAATGCAACACTGGTTCAGCTAAAACGAATAAACCTATTCTTACAAGTTGAAAAGAACATCCTTTAACGTGTTATCTACAATCTACAAACGAGTAACGCTGTACATAAACGTCGCGTAAAATTAAAATTATTATTAATATATATATATATATACGTAATATGTAGTTACTAAATACTTATTTCTATTTGTTTTTCTTTCTACTTGTTTGTTATGTAAAAGAAGTGTATCAAACACAAATCAATTCATTTCGTGTTAGTGAAATTTTTAAGTGCTCCGATCTACGAATCGCTACTATTCACACATCTTCTTATCTTTTTTTACATCTATCAACGCGGTTTCGATTCCACGTCCCAATATTATATGTTGATGTATGGTATATACAGATGTTTTGTAACTTGAGCTCTAATCAGGTTAGTCGGCCGCGTGCTTCTCCGGTTTTGAGATTTTTGTCCAGATGGGACTTCAATTGAGCGTTTCTGAATTGGAGATCAACGTGGTCGCGGAATTGTAACGATGTAAAATCAGTACTGTTCTGATGAGGGACAAGCGAGAGTAAATGAGTATCGCTATCTTATCGGATGCTGGCTTAATGTAATGAGTAGGCTTAATTTCTGTCGAAGAAGCGTCAGCTTGCTCGCCCGATTAAAGTTTTCACTTGGTAGCGAGATAAAGAGAGAGAGAGAGAGAGAGAGAGAGAGACTGTTTCCTTCGTGCATAATTTACACGTGATTGAAGTTGCAATAATTGCAAGTATTTTGATTTTCGTAAAAAGTAAATGTACTCGATACTTGTTAAATTTTTACACGGTTTAGGGGAAACACGACCGATCAGGTAGATCCGATGTAATACCTGGTAAAAAAAATGTCCCATATATAATTATATGCCTATTTAAAAATATATAAAAATATATAAAATTATTTATATACAATTCCTTATATGATTATATATAATTTTACACGACTAATTTAAACGAATTAGGCAGTACTCCAGGTAGCAGGATAACATCTAATTGTGTCTTAATGATTTATTAACGTTGAAGATACCATTAAGACGTCATTAATATCATTTAACGTCACTTTGCTGTTTTTATACATAATTATAGAGTTCATACATAATTATAGAGTCGTGTTAAATTATATATAATCATATAAGGAATTATACATAATTTTCTATATTTTTATATAATTCCATATCTATATATAATAAAATTATACCCAGATAGACATATATTGGTATATTATCTGCATCATGACTAGTGTTATGATATAAGTATGTTAAAATGCGTCCTCGTATTTTGTCAGACGATATTTTGATTCCATAAATATTGCTTCTTAAGAAAGATTGCAATTAGTCTGGAATTATTGCAGTAATAAGTCGATTTCTTTATTATTAAAATTATGGCGTAATAAATGAATATTTCTTAAAACAAGCATATTTTTATTGTGTGGTGCTGCTGCAATGACACCACAAAACACATATTAAATGTTTGTACACTATGTCCAGTATTTCTGTCCATCTGGGAATATGAAAAATTTTTTATCGGGTAGGGCGGAGTTACACGCGTCACAGCACTTACGATGCTTTATGATTTATGCAAGCACAGTGCGTTTAATTTATTACGCTTGGCACCAACAACGTTATAGCCACCTTGTATATCGCAGTCTCTCGTGGCGATCGATCGTGCGAGTACGACGTGGCGCACTTCTAGAAAAATACTCCGTCTTCCTGAAGCACCCGATATACATAACGTGTTGCCTCAAAGATCAACTTGCGAGACACGGTCTTTCGTCTTCGGACGTCGATTACCGACTTATCCGATGTATCGCGAATTTCGTCCCAATCATCCCCGTAATTGTCGTCTCGCGAGAAACTGTCGCGACAAAAATTTCTCCGGCAAATTCATCGATCGAGATCGAAAATTCCGCACTCTCCCGGAATCTCTTCGCGCGAATCAGCCTTTCGCAAACGTCGAGATGAAAGGGTTCGGAAATTCGTGAATTTCGTCTCTCGGCTCGATAATTCGAACTTACGACATCTCGGCCGGTGCCTTCTTCTTCCTTTCTCCCCTGAACAGTTCGATCTCGTGAGTCGAGCAAATATGAAGTATGGGTCATGAGGGTGTCTATCGAGCGAGGAAGAAAGAAAGAAAGGAGAGAGAGGGAGGAATAACACGACACTTCGTTTCGCTCGCTGAGGATTTCGTCGTCTTTTCCGTCACCCACCCCATCGGTTACCTCCGTTCACCCACCAACCTTTCCACCCCTTCGCGCGCGCAAGCCCCGTGCATCCGCTGACAGCTGCAGCTGCGCGAGCTCCTTGCAAGAGGCAGGTGCACACCCTTCTGCGACTGCAGTTGGCAGTATACGCCGCCACGGCGTGAGCCCGAAGTTGTTGTTCGTCAAAATCGAGGGGGATCCTTCTGAAAACTCTGCAGCCCCCCGGCAGCCGCTGTGCTTTCCGTGTTGCGCCGCGTCCGTTGTTTACAGCGGCATCGTCGTCTTCCGCTCGTCGTTTCCCGAACGAACATGAGATCGATATTATCTTGACGAAATTATGAATTTCATGCCCTGCTATGGGGATGATGCTTAACCGTGGCGATTGAGGAGAGCCGAAGGCGAGAGACCGCGCTTGAGTAAGTCGACACGGATCTTTCACGATCCTTGAAATCCTCCTTCAAAATTTTGATTATGCGTTACTCGATATACACATGGTATTAACAGGTTATAATTCGCGATATTAGGCCGGCCCTTTTTGGCTGAACTAGTCCTGCATTTCTGGAACCTCATTCTTCTTCTCTTCAATGTTGGATTATACACTCGTTTTACTCTAAAGGCAAAAAATGCACCCTAACCGAGAGGAATCAGTTATTTTCGGCCTCGACTATATATCCTTTTTATGGTTTTAACTGCAAAAATAATAATAGCAATATATATATCCAGGTGGCACGCGGTTTGATAAAAGTTTATAGAGAATTCATTTTAATTAATACTTATAGAATTGCGGAAAAATGAATATTTGAAGAATTCTTAAAGAATAAACCACAATTAAATTCATGTTCCTTATAAAAGTTCACTATAATGAATACTTTGGGAGACTCATTATTTGAAATACTCTGAGAATTCGTGAAGAATTACGAGTGTTTTGTTTGTTATAATTAGTTTCGGTGGCTGCATTCAGCAGATGCTCGTGTTACTTCAGTGTTTTCTGTGTGCATTACCATAATTGGAATTTTCTTCGCAAAGAAATGATATCTCGATAAAATAAAAAGAAAAGCAACACAATTGACGTTTTATTGAGAATACAATTGAACTGAGTTAATTCTACAAATTGCCACTTTATAACCTAAAAATATCCGCGTATAATATAATTCTTTTTTCTTCTATATGTGCAATTTTGGATTTCTTTCTTCTTTTATGTAGTTGAAAGCTGAATATATTTTTAATATTTTGATTTATTTTGGAAGGGAACTATTGTCCACCAAACTGCAGCTAACACAGTAATGTTACATCAGTATTATAATTTTTTACCTAACAATATAAATTGTTACATATGACACATGTATGTAATAATTATATTGTTGAGCGGGAAATTATAATATTGATGTAACGTTACTTTTAGAGTTGATGTTTATTGGGTATTTTATATTTCTCTTTTTGTTCATAAACACTATTCTTCTTGAATTCATAAACTATACATTTGTTGATATGAAATAATTTTATACGAATATTTTAACAACTTCTCAGGGATTGCAATCATGATACATGTAACTTTCCGGATCATTCTTGTAACATTTTTCTATGAATTCCTAGGGAGAATTACAACTCGGGGAAGAAGAAAACTTCAGGAATATTTCGAGAATTCAGTGTTCTACTTGAGATATAAGAAATTATTATCATTGACGTTGTAATAACTCTTATTAGATAAATGCTCTTCTCCCGACTATAATTCTTTCACTATAATGATTATAAGGTTACAAATACCAAATATTTTTCTCTCAATAATTCAGCCAAAAAGTACAGATTTATTATTTTGTCTCATATCGTTTTCTGCAGTCGTACGAGCGCTCCATGAACGAAATGCGCTAATTGCCGCACGAATGTGTAAATCAACCTTTCATTTCGGCGATCTCGCATGCGACTAATTTTAGCGTCACTTCTCGCATTGGTCGGAAAATGTGGTTCGGTAATAATAATAAGTAATATAGCAATAATAATAAGTGATATACTCGAATTCACTGAGTCGAGTGAAGCGGACTTGTTTATTTTGGTGAAAACCTGTTTTTCGCACAATTTCGCTACGCGTACATGCGGAACTATAAGGTATTTATAATTGCACAAGGTACAATTGTACAATCGCTTGTGCAGATGAGACAGGAGAGACCCCGCCGTGTGTTTTACCGCCGGACGAGTTATAATACACGTGTCGTCCGAGGATGTTTAGCGCACGGTAGCGGTTTCCCACGTGTTGTTTCATGTATTACTCACTGTTTACAATATTTTCAGACAAATTATGATACACGTGTCGTCCGAGAGCGCGCACAGGTATGACCGGGTGAAGCGTAAAGGCGCGGCTTTCTTTACGAACCTGTTCAAGTCAAGAAAGCTGGCGTTAGGGATGAAGATTAACGAGGACGAAGAGATGGAGCGCGCGCCCAGGGTGGAAACTCCCGGTGAGTCGGTCGTCCTCCGATTGTAATTTCGGAGAGAGATTCACGACGCTCTCGACACGTATTCGATTTCGTGATTGCGACGGGTAACTGCGATTAGTGATAGCTGCGACATTTGTCTCTCACTTGCAGCGGTCATCACTACTGCTTGTCGCCGGAACGGCTTCGAGAATGATAACACTATGTCGCGAATTCCGTCGACATTGAGCGTGACGGCGGTGGACGTTGTCGTTGCCTGTCAGCCGTCACCCTCGCACTCCATTTTGACCCTGACGCCCGGCAGAACGCGTAACATCGATCAGGACATGGAAGCACTTCGGCTCAGTCGTCAGGATAATCCCTTCCTGCAGGTTCGATTTCACAATTATTTTGCGTTATTCCCCGATGTCGCAGTTCTTTAGAAATTATTCAATCTCTCGCGTGACGAAACTTCTGAATGATTCGTTGAACTCTACACTGAGAAAGAATATTTAAAAATTTACTTGTGGGGGATATACAGTTCATTTTACAGAAATAAACCTTATTTTTATTTTAATAAAAATAATAAACATTATATCTTACAGATAAATTTTTAACTATTTTTTTTACAGAATGTCGATTTAATACAAAACTCTTTGTTGCAACATTTTGTAAATTAGAATCACGGAAATGTACACACATAGAACAAAATTTAATATTTATTTAAGTAATACCTACTTGATCCAAGTAAAATATTTTCCAAATAAATTGTTCAAATAAAATATTTATCCAGCCCAAACAAAATTTGTTTAATCTAAATAACAATTTGCTGAATATTGGAATAATTATTTACTTGAATTTAACATTTTTTTTCTATACATGTGTTTTTTATAATTTTATATTATCTCACCTCTCTGTTTGACGTTTTTTATTTTTGAAATATCTTCGTGATCCTTGTATATCTTTGTAACTTTGATTTCTCAAAGTTTGGGTTCTTGAAGAACTTTTTCTTCGGCCGAATTTTGTGATTAGAAAGCTGTTGTGCTGTTTAATTTTGTTTCTAAGTTTTAGTCTCTAGTCGCTCGACCTTCTCGCTTGTAGAAACGACAAGCGAATCGTTAATACAATATAATGCGTTTTCTGTGCTTGGCGACGGCTCTAACATACGGGTTCTACGTGTCGCTTCGCAATATATCGATGCGATTGTGCAAATTTTCTCTAATTATTCAGGTGCTAGCGAGTCGCGAGAGCCTCGTGGAATCGATCGAGGAGTCCGAGTCTGACGATGCGATTCTGATGTCGCAGGTAAGACTCAGATCAAATTTTCGGGTGTAATATAAGAAAGAAAAAGAGCATAGAAGATCCGTTCTCGATCTTTTTCTTTTCTGGCTGTGTTGAAAAGAATTCCAAAGAAAAAAAGAAAAGAAAAAGACGGAATTAATTTCTTCCAACACACTCTCGGCAGAGTTTGGAAATATTGTATAATATGGAAATATTATATATATGTAAATCCAGAGTTTGGAAATATTATATAATATGGGAATATTATATATAATATATGTAAATCCAATTCTTCCTTCGAAGAATTGCAAATCGAATTGATAAATTCACGTGTGCGTGTAATAAACATCGCGTAAAACTCAAGAACATTGATTGAAGTAAACGAAAACGGGCGTTCTCGTGGGTACAGTCTTCTCGAGAGAGTCACTACGTGTGCTTTCAGGAATTGGGCGACGCGGATCCTCTGACGCTCGCGCAGGTACACGAGCACCTGGTGCGCAGTCCACCGCCGGCATCTTGGCCCAATTCCACGGCCTTCCACTTTCCCCATCAGGATTCGGGTACCACCCCGGGCAAGAATGACAACAATGCGGCGGCGGCACCACCATTCAAGAGCCCTTCGAAGACGCCATCGCATCACGGCAACGAGCACGAACTCTCTAGGAGCGAACCGTCGACGGACATCAGAGGTGAGCGCTGCCCTCTCAGCCCATTTGTCGACTCGTTTTATTAACTGCGAACGAATTCCGGAAAACATTCAACAGAGAGCTTGACGTTTCTGCTTTCCTTCTTTCGTCTTTCTACACAACACAGTAGTCTACGGTAAAAAACATTTTGTACATTTTATGTTAAAATTGACCTTTGTTAAAATTTTGGTGTTAAATTTTTAACATACCTGTATGTTGATTTAACATGTTACGTTTATATTACATCAATATTTTGTGTTAAGTCGATATTCAACATGTGTAAATGTCAAAATAACACTTGTAAGTATTAAAATACCACGTTTTATACTTTAGTGACGATTAATATATTATGAATATTAATTTTGTGTTAATTTTTGACGTAATATTTATTATTTTTTTATGTATTACTTTTTTATGTATTATTTCTCAACATATTCACCTTGTTAAATTAATACGAAAATTTGTGTGGATTATTTGGAACATACGGGATGTGTTAAATTTAACACAAAATTTTTCACTGCGTAGAGAGTTTGGTTTTCTCTAAAATTTACGTTTCCGGCGATCGTAGATCGCACGTAACGGAGACGTGGAATTAACTAGTCACGTCTCTCGAGAGGACAATGAGGCCACGTCCAGCATGTTGTATCGGGGCACTTGAAATTTTCCACGTATTCCGATGAAATTGCCGAGCCATGCAGCGTGACGATAGCGAACGAATGTAGGATCGGAGCTTCGGGACAAATCGATCCATTTATAAGAGAGAGAGAGAGAGAGAGAGAGAGAGAGAGAGACACTTACGCCCGACCTTGGCATTGCGCTTATGGATACGTGCGATCTCTCTCTCTCTCTCTTTTTCTCTCTCTCCCTCCCTCCCCCTCTTTCTTTCTTTCTCGCATGTACATGCTCTCTCTATCTCCTTATTTTTAACCCGAATAAATTAAGGTTCCTTAGTAGGCAGCCGACAGAAAATATCGCTACAACTTTCTGTGCTATTGAAGCCGCTGAATCGATAGAACGATTATGGAAGATATATATGATGATTCGCTATCACACATTAGTTACCTCTACGAAATGATTTTATCATACATTTGAGGCATCTCTTATAAATGCACATCATGATTAATTATTCGCATACGCAGAATTGCATTTCGCTCAAATTTTATGTGTATATTCCGATTAATAATTTTATGCAAGATCACAAATGAAAATTTGTTTTCGTGTTAATTAATTTATATGCTGAAAGAAAAATATTTGATATTAGCAACTACTTAGTTAACCCTTTGCACTCGAGCGGCGCCGACACGGCGCCCGGCCGATTTGAAGCGTTAACTCGAGCGGCGCTGCTACGGCGCCCGTATTGTTTTCTGCGTCCAGTCAAAATGCGCTGCTACGGCGCTACGGTGTTTTGTAACTCAATCTGTTTATTTACGATGTGCGATAAGATGTTTCTATCTGAAGTATTTTTGTGGATTACACTTGTCGAGCAATTGAGAGGATCATATCGCCAGCATCGTGAGCAAGCGTCGACGTCGCATACCGATGAAATCCGACTAAATGGGAAGCTTCACATAGTACCAAAAGGGCCAAAAAGGGACTGCAAGGTTTGCTTTAACCGTAACACGCTTGGCGGTAGACGGGAAGTAACATATTATTGTGATACGTGTCCAGATAAACCTAGGATGCATCTTGGGCATTGTTTTACGAAATATCACACGAAAACTAATTACAGAGTGTAATATTTACCAAATTTTGTTGTATTCAATATAAAAATAAATGAATTGGTGAAATTTTATTATTTGTATACGTTTGTTTGAGTATAAATGATTTTAAGTACCTGTAAAATGCTTCCCTAATTTAGTTGAAATCGTCTCGAGTTTCTGGTTCGCGCGAACGAAAAAGGCCTCGAGTGCAAAGGGTTAATATCAAAATTTGTTCCGTTTTTGTAATCAGTTCTTCGTTCAGAAATTTTAAAATTTCTGGAAGTATGGGATTATCCTAAATAACGGCATATACGAAGTCTGTTCAAAAAGTATCGCGAATTTTGAATTTCCGCGGGTTACGTATATTCGATTTTCGATTCTTTTGTGGCGTTATGTTGGTACTC
>NW_014555547.1:13689-15379 GCF_001313825.1 Dinoponera quadriceps
AAGGAGACAAAATAGATATTCATGAATAAATAAATAATTTTTTAAAAAACACAAAATTCGCGATACTTTTTGAACAGACCTCGTATGTCTAAAAGACGTCTTAAAGACGTCTTAAAGACGTCCTTAGGTTTCTTATTGTTTAAAACATGTCTTACATCTTAATGTTATTTAGAATGCAACTATCAGAGAGATGGTAGATTATTGGACAAAACGGCGAATATTTGATCAATCGATGGAATTGTTAAATAAATATTATATATACACTTTAATTAAAAGTGAAATGAACTTTTGCATCAACTCAATATAATCATCACAATTAAAGAATTATAGTCGGGAGAACTATTTTTCTAATAAATGTTATTATAATAATAGTGATAATAACCTAACATATATATTGCTACTATAGTAACAGTGATAATAATCTATCATATATATTGCTATTATTATTTCTTTGGTTAATAAAGTAAAAAGGATATAGTTGAGGCCGAAAATTAAATATTAACTATTAACTATAATTTCTCTTAATGTAAAATGACCGGGAAGTTTCCTATAGAGATAAAGTTAAAGACATCGGTGTTTACCGCGACTAAAGGATTCTTTTCCGTTCATAGTATATATAATATTATATATTTTACCCACTTTGGGTCAGCCGTTTCAAAGTTATCGAGATTTTTATGGTAAAATGTCAGTGATTGCACTTTTACTCAAGATGAAATAAATAGAAATACTACTCGTATTATACCTATGTATGGAGACAGGGGTGATAAATGATGCGTGGTCTCAGTTGGAAATTATCCTCCGATCTTGCCTTCGTTGGTTGGATACCCGCCGATCTCGCTTTTGTTGGCTGAATCATATCTTACTGAATATCTTATCATAAAAACCTCGATGACTTCGGAACGGTTTACTCAAAATGGGTAAAATTATAGCGTTTCAAAAAAGTCTCATGAAGAGCTATAAGAATATGTAACAAAAAATAGGAAGTTTTAATTAAAAAATTCATGCTGATCTTGCTCTGACCTTGGCGACGCCACCCAAGATTAAACCAATAAGATCAATAAATAAATCTTTTTGAACCTTGTGACTTCTATCTGAAGCATTTTTTTATAAAACTTATATTTTTGTATTCCGGGGATTTCCGGAGGTACTTCCGACTATTTTTATATACCCTGCAAAAAATTACATTATTGAAACTCGAGGGTTGGTTCATGTGTGAAAGATTAATTTGTCACATATATTTATCTGAAAATTCTTTGGTACGTATGTGATTAAGATGTCTCTTGCCTGGAAAAACCTGAAAAACTTGAAATTCTCAGGGAATTTGTTTATGCCTGCAAAAATTAGAGAATTTTCAGGGAATTTTATTGAAAGTCGGGGAATTTTAAATTGATATTTGTCTGTAAGATAAATTATCGTGTTGTTCATAGACAAATATCGTGTAGTTGATTGAATTTTATTCAATAATATTTTTTCATTAAGAATCATAGAAAATAAAATAGTTCAGGATTTTTCTTGACTCGATTTTTAATTAATTTTAACTTTAATTAATGGGAAATAGCGCTACATGAATTGCTGGTGCGAATTTATTAATATTCTGTGTATACATAAATTTAAGGTTATTTTTAAGTTTCTATTTAATATGTAAACATTAATCCTTCTTTTATGTTTATAATAGTTATATTATAGTTTA
>NW_014555548.1:0-2215 GCF_001313825.1 Dinoponera quadriceps
AAACCGTTTAAAGCTTCCTTTCCGATTCATCGTAACCATTGAAATGAACTGCACAGAATTTGAAGATGAACTTCAGACTGTCTGAAATGTAACATTAGACTATATATGATAACTCTCCTTATTAATACGTATTTAAGCCGATTTACTCATTACTAAATTAATTATTAAATACTGTAGCTTTAATTTTGTCAAGTAGAAATCGATATCGGTTTTCAACTATTTCTTTTCATATAAAATTTTGCAATTTGAGAAACGTTAATATTTCATTATGTTGTAATTGAGATAAAAAAATGTATAAGATTGTCCCTATTAATGTGCCATTCTAAGGGACGATGGCCATATTAATGGCCAANTGCCATTTTAAGGGACGATGGCCATATTAATGGCCAATTGAATATAGAAGAACAAGAAGGCACATTAATAGGAATAAACTTTAAAAACTTACGGTATTTACGGTATTACTAGATTCATTTATGAAAATAACACAGATCGCTTCAAACCACTTACTCCGCTGTTTTATCATTAAATTAAATCAATTTATGATATAATAGACATTCTACATGGTCAAAATTATATTAATAACCAATTTATTCGTCTCCTATTGAATAAGTTTTTCTTACCCTTTTTTATTCGATATCACAGTAAATTCCTTTCAGTCGTTATGCGCATTCTTAAAAAAAATATTTACTGTATTTTAATAAGTTAAGAATATAATATTTTTTATTGTATCATATATATTAAAAATTTAATTTAATTATGAAAATATACCCATATAGCACAGGTCTTGCAAAAATATAGATGCTATATTTCAACAGTGTTAAACATTGCAGCAATGTTGTTGCAAGCATCTGTACTGGGTACCTTTTCCATTTATTCGTGCTAGTTTCTTTTTATGACTTATTTAAAGACAAAAGCATACTAATAGGGACTGTCACAGTAATAGGAACAATTACCCTATTTGAATATTTTAAATGCAATGTTAGAGAATAATATATTTACAGTATAAATAGGCGAATATTAACNTAATATTAACGTGCAAAATAATTTTATTAAAAATATTTTAACAACCATACTGAATACAAATAAGTTAAAAGTTTGTTATGTAAAAGTTAGTTTCTGTTACAAGTTTGCTACCATAATAATTAATTGAAAATTAATTATTGTACCTTTCACAGTTTCGGTTTTTACTATATTATATATTTTAGTGCATCATAAGGAAAATGTTTAAGACTCCTGGACTTTTAATATGACCGTCTTTGTTTGATGACATCACAAGCGAGGTATCGTACGCTAAACATTTTTACAATGTACATTAAACTAAAAAATATATATATACATAAAATGACACTTGTGATAAGCTAAGCAAATTTGGAAAATATTCTGAATACTTTCCTTTTGCCGTGACATTCATATAGTGGTTAAATGTAACATAAATCATGAGAAAAGATTGGATAAAACCTAAGTTGCAAGTCACATTAATTTTACNCATAGTTATGGTAAAAGGTAAGCGTTCGGAACATTTTACAAATTTACTGAATCGTTTGCAAGAGAGACTATTATTTTATCGATATATTTTTTTATTTTAACGTATGCTATAATCATTTCTCGTATGTAATTTCTCGTTTCTGACGCCATCATATAAGAACAGTCCATGCGAAGGCCCAAGGAGCTTTTTCTATATTATTCAATAAATTGCATTAGACAAAACATCAAACTGATATTAACAACATACTTATATTTTAGATTAAATAATTGGCTCGAGTAGTATGTGAAGATATAAAAACGTCGTCTATTCCATTTATAAAGTAAATCTCTACAAATGAGTTAACATCTTTACAAATGAGTTAACAATGGAATACAGTTGGTATGGAGTTAAGAAGAAAAATAACTCAGGTAACTTATTATTATATAAAGAAATTATGTGTAAGTAAAATATGAAATCAAAAATGCAATTTTTAGTTTTTAATTATTTAACGGCATAATTTTTACACAAATAAAAATAAATTTATTTATACAAATATCTATAACAATTAATTTTTGAAATAATGTAAATTAGTTTTTATGCAAGTATTTAAGTAATTTTTATTTATATTAGTAATACAAATAAGTTTCCACCGTTTTCAAAAGATAGCTCCACCGACAAAATTACTTTGAAATCGTCAGATATAAAACATCATATAAAAAGTTTGGACACCTGGCAACAACATAACCTTAA
>NW_014555549.1:0-13861 GCF_001313825.1 Dinoponera quadriceps
TATATATATATATATATATATTATTACAATCGCTCTCATATATGAAATTATCTAGAATTGACGGTTTAAATTATGGATACAATTGTTTTGTTGACTATTGTTATTTTATTCGTTCTTTTCGTTTTGCAAGAAACGTATTTTATAAGAGGACTTAAATAACTATGTAATTCGTCGATTTTAAATTTCTTCTGCCATCGCGAAAGTTCTTAAGATAACCAGATCATCGTTCTATCATAAGAAAACGTGATTCATTCTTGATTATTTACACGTAAGGTAACTTATTTGTAGTTCGAGTTCAAATTTTAAGTCAAACTTAGTTCATTATTATATTAAAAAAGTGCACATTATAATGCAAACACGGAAAAATATTTTTATATTCTTTAGTTCATATATGTGTCGTCTTGGGTACCTCGCGAACAACGAATTATTATTTTTTATGATTGGGTAACAGACGAATTTGGGTAAGCGCTATTGTAACACGACTAAAAAGGATAAGATTATGATGGCGCGCCATTAAATGCGTCATGTGTTTCCCAATGAGTCTATCTCCTTTTCCGCCTTCACGTAAGGTACATGGTCTGAGCGGTCGGCCGAACTCAGGCCCTTCGATGGGATTAGGATCTTGAGATTGTTTATGACATCTTGATAATGTTAGGAATTTTCCAGACTATCCGTTTCACAACCTAGGTTAGGAAGCTTCCCAACTTTCTATATCTTTTTTTCCACGAAAATTGCCCTCATTGGCGATCGTCATCTGCAACTCCCAAAATCTTCCCTATAAAAACCTCACTCTCTTGCCACAAGACCCACTTCTGCTTCTGTTATTGAGCAACTCGCTGTGCAAGTTTGCATCTCTCAATTATTTCTCTCGGTATTCTAGGACCCCAATACTCCGGTACATCACGATCAACGAACTCATGTTCAACGTATTATTCACCGCAGTCGATCCACTTAAATTTTAAGTCTCTATTTCATATTTCAACATGACTTTTAATAATTTCAATCCAATCTCCAATCCCACTTCACTTCTTAAACGCACACATACACTGCGTAATAATTATCTACCTTGTATTATATGATGATATTTTTCACACCATACCGATATGTTAGACATTCTTGTAATGTTAAATCCGATTCTATTATATTAAATTACACGGATTACTTTTTACTTAATCGTACTTTAATCTACATCTTTTATTTGCATTATTCCAATAATGCTGATTTATAAAAGTTTGTTTAATGTTAATATTTCTCATATACCCATATTTCTCATTGTTTAACTTTAGCTAACCGTTTCATCTTTTAAATATTATATCTTTCACAATGACTTTTCTCATTAATTTATCACTATTATTAATCTATGTGAGAACCAATTTATCTTATTAGTATAATTAATAAACTGTTTTATTCAAAATGCCCTAAATTTAACTAAGTTGTTACATTTATTCATTAATTTTCTTTCAATTACTTAAATCAGAATTTATTTCCTCATTCATTTCCTTTCAATTACTTAAATCAGAATTCCCTTTTCAACACTCTCATATGGTCCTATCCCAGGTAAAGGGATTAAGTTCTTCGACCTAAATGAAGGATCACGTACGTTCTGCGATCGAAGTAAATGGTCCTCTCCGGACCTTGACCTGATCTGCAGATCTGCCAGTACGTACAGGCCTCGCGAGTGCGCGAGTATGCGATGTTTGTTGCGTACATTCTCTTCCAGGACATAACATATATTGTTATTGAATTTTAAGATTAGATTCAGAAACATTGTAGATATTTAAGAAAAAAAAATATAGAATACCATTTCAACCTGCAGTATATAATATCATACTTAATCCTTGTGTCAATAGATGAGTACTAGTGTACATATACTAAATTAAATATTATAATTTTTTTCTAGATTTTCAGGCAAATTTTATTATGATGCTTCAGATCCCCATTTTGTAAATAAACAGAATCATTTTACACCAATCTAATGTATTTATCTTTTTCTATAGCTATTGATGGTGCATTGACGGGAAAATAAAAATGTATCTATTGACACAAAGATTGATAAAATTATCAAATTTGTATTTTGTTTTAATCTAATAAGTGTACAAATAAATAATCCATATGTTATTAAGCAATTAAAAAATTAATTTTAAAATCAATTGATTTTCCGGCTCTTTTGTGTTTATGTAATGTTGACATATAGCTATTAAAAATAAAATTTAATACAGCGAGAGATTCAACATAATCTTCAAAAGTATTCGGTATTCCGACACTGTATTCTTTACATTTCAACAAAAAAAAGCTGCCAGAGCATACGAATCGATTTGTTTTTTTCTTGGCAAAAGTGTTGTAACGTACGATATGTGCACATTTTTGTTTAAGTGGCTCAAAAGCGGGGATTTCAGTCTGATCAACAATCAACGTCCTGGAGGCCTTCGCAAATGCGACAACGATGATTTGATTCAACTGCTCGGTGAAAATTCGGCACAAATGCAAAAGGAACTGGCAAAGCAGATGGGAATAACGCACCAAAATATTTCTAAATACTTATATGAGATACATAAAATCCAAAAAAAAGGAAAATGAGTTCGGCATGAAACTCATTGAAATCACCAAAAATCAACGAGCGGCAGCATGTCATTCTTTTCTCAATAAGCAGCGTCGAAAGTCTTTCTTGTAGAAAATCGTTACGAGCGATGAGAAATGGATACTCTATGATAATCCAAAACGCAAAAAGTCATGAGTAAATCTCGGCAAACCATGAGCATCGGTTGAAAAGCGCAATCGCTTAGGAAAGAAAGTTATGCTCAGCATTGGTGAGATATTAAGGGCGTGCTCTTTTATGAGCTCGTTGGAACCGATTAAAATAGTTACTGCGGACTGCTACCAACGTCAATTAATCCACTTGAGTCAAGAATTGGAACAGAAACGCCCATATACTGGCGCAGAGAAACGTCCTGTGAAATTGTTGCAAGATAACGCCAGGGCACGCATTGCTTCCAAGACAAAAGATACTATAATGAATCTTGGCCGGAACGTCCTGCAGCACATGACGTATTCATCAGACATTGCTTAATCAAATTATCATTTGTTCTGACCGATGCAACACGCCCTGTCGATATTCACTTCCAATGGATGAGATCTGAAAATGGCTTGACGACTTTATCGTGTCTAAAAATACAGCATTTTTTTGAGATGGAATTCATAAGCTGCCTGAAAGATGGCTTAAAGTCATATAAAGCAACGGCGAAAACTTTGATTGAAAAATTTGTTTCAATTTCTTTTAAAATTAATCTCAAATTTAGCTGAAAAATATGGATAATTCATTTGTGCACCTAATAATCATTATTACATACATATATATACGAGGGTGGTGTGATAAGTAGTAGGATTTATGATGGCGCCACTGCAGCGAAATCGGTTTTATCATCATATAACCCCATCTTTCAAACAATGCCTATCAAAATTTCAGCCTTATCCGCCCATTAGTTTTTTATTGGCAGCCAATTAAAGTAAACGCCTCAGCCATTGTCGTCAATATGGAAAAAGAGCAGAGAGTCGTTCGGTGATTTGTTATCTTTATCTGTGTTCAAAATTCTAATTGAATTCAAACGGAAATCGTTAATGTTATCATGCTCATCATGTGAGCCGAGCATGATGCGGCAAACGATCGCTAAACAATAACACGCGGATTGCTAACAACAACAAAAGTAAATATGGAACACGCGTGTCTCATCACGTGTTCGGGTATAAGAACACTTAATTCTCATGTTGGATCAAAAAAACATCGCCAGAGTTGAATATGTTCGAAAAGGCTTCGTCCGATCGAAGATCGATCAATTTA
The DNA here is from genome assembly GCF_001313825.1 of Dinoponera quadriceps. NCBI lineage: Eukaryota > Metazoa > Arthropoda > Insecta > Hymenoptera > Formicidae > Dinoponera > Dinoponera quadriceps. The sequence goes on from NW_014555549.1 coordinate 3,836, forward strand.
TTCGTTCCTCTTGGAAAAAAAAACGAACGGATATCGGTATATAAACTGGGTGCCTTGAGAGCACCGGGAGGCCATTGAAGAAACGTTAAGCGAACTCTCAGCGAGAGAGATTTTTCGAATCGAAATTAGAACACGCTGTTCGGTTCTAATTTTTCGCGTATCTCGGCTCGCTACGGGTCAACCGTCCGTGCGAGATATCAATCTCACGTTTTTCTTCATTTCGTTACGAGACATTTTGCGCGGCCTCGTGACTACTTCGCGAGTGAATGTCGGTTTATCATTTAATCATAATTGTCATTTTTGAACGTTGTGATCGTCGACTGGAATCGTGTTACGTCTTGTAACCGCGGTTGCGCGTGGCACACGAAAAGGAAGAACATCATCACGCCTCGCATTGTAAAGGACAGATCGCCATTCTGTCGCGACAGAAGACTAAACCATTGCACAACCGCAGCTCGATTTCATTCAAAGAATTTCAATCACCACACCGATCCTTCCTTGCATTCCGTGCCCTGCGCTGGGCAGATCCAGCGGAGCATTGCACGCGAGAAAGTGAGTGCATTCGCTCACAAACAATCTGAGTGGAAAATGTGTGAAGAAGTCCGAGAAAAATAGAAAGCCGTATACGGGAGTGTTACTCCTTCGAGAAGTACTGTTTTTAGATGGTACGCCTAGTTTCGTCGTGGTCGCACATCTGTCTTCGATGATGACCGATGTTACTACCGATGATTTTGTTAAAAAGCGCACGATATCATACTGGCCGACCGTCGGGTGAAGGCGTGTGAGATAGCAGACATGGTAAAGATCTCGAAAGAACGAACAGGACATATCATATACGAGATCTGTTCAAAAAGTATCGCGAATTTTGTGTTTTTTCAAAAATTATTTATTTACTCATGAATATCTATTTTGTCTCCTTCAAAGTAATCCCCATTAGATATTATACACTTGTGCCAACATTTTTTCCAATACTCGAAGCACTTCAAAAAATCATTTTTTGTGATCTTGTTCAGCTCCTCCTNGTAAAAGTTTCTTTTTCGCGGGGGATATGTTCCATAAATTTGCCGTGAATACAGAAACCGTGGATATGGAATGGTAATTTGTATAGGATTATAGGGGATACGTTCCATGGTTCCAAAATATAAAAAAAATTTCAGAATAGAATAAATTTAATAAGTGATTTTTAACAATATCTATTACTAATTATTGTCAGGCTTAGGCAAGGGTTTAAAGAACTTAGTAATTTTTTCTTGTTTTGCCGCTTTTAAAAGGTTTTTCAATTCAGATAGATATTCAGCTGTGGCATTCATAATTTGCCTTTTAAAAATGAGACTTCTTTCCATAGACGGATTAATTTTCATAAAAAAAAGTCACAAAGCTTATTTGCCATCTGTAAGCCTTCACTCAGATTTTTCAAGTTAAAGACCACCTTTTCAGAACTCGTTGAAGCCTCTTCTTCAATGGGATGTGGAGTTAACATTTTCTCTAAGTCGGTTTCTGTCAAATCTTCATCTTGCGATTCATGCAACTCTTGAATGTCATTTGATTCTATCTGTTCAAAGCCATCTCGTCCTATTCCATTCGCAACTTTAGCAATGTTTGCAGTTAAAGTTTGAATTTGCACGGATTCTTCATCATTTTCGACAGTCAGAACAGGCCACAGTTTTTTCCAGCATGATTTCAATGTCTCCGTCTTCAGTTCTCCCAACGATTCTTTTATGTTAACAATGCATTTCGCTATGTCAAATTTTTTCCAGCATTGCATAACGTTCATATCAGGATCAACTCCTATGGCGTCCAGTATGATTTTGAAGGTTCGCTTAATGTAATAAAGCTTAAAGGCCTAGATTATTCCTTGATCCATGGGTTGAAGTAAAGCCGTCGTATTAGGTGGCAAAAATATCACCTTTACATTTGGATACCGATTATATACCGATTGGATCCGCGAATAAAGAAATTTTTAGCCGCGAATACAGGAACTGTGTCGCAATTTTTTTAACCCGCGAAAAGTAAAAACGCGAATAAAAATACCGTGAATAAGGACCTGTATAATAACCAACTAATAAATTCACTGTATAATAATCCAGAAATAATTATCCTATGATCCCTTATGGGGATGCGAAATCGTTTTGACCTATAATTAACATTTATACATTAACATTTCTAATTATTTTTTTTTTACTTTGAATCAGTTATCTTGAAATCACATAATTCCGTTTGAAAACCATGATGTTGACACTATTATTCCTAGTTTTATTTATAATATTCAATTGTCAAACTTTTATAATTAAATGAATGTCACTCTTAATTGACCTTAATGACTTATGTTTAAGACCTTAAATGACTTAAGTTTAAGACAGATACTTTATATACAGATGCATTTTTCTTTAGAATTCCGTTCAGTTGATCTTAATGACGGAATCTGATATCTCACGTGTGTTATTGTGGAAAAATTCTTTGCTGTTTTTTAAACCGACCTTAATATAAATCCGCGGATACCAAAGAATCGTGAATATGAATGCAGTCGTGAGCATAGAGCAAGAACATGTGCTACATCAATATAAAGAAAATATTTACAGTATTCGGTATGTTGGCAAAATATTTAGATTTTATAGACGAACGTGATGAATATGTGATGAGATGAAGAATGAGAGTTACATGAATATAATCGATTCGTTTCTCCGATATCGGTATCGGGTCATGCATGTGACAATGAACCAAAGGCGGATGTGAACATGATAATGAAAACAATAATGACGATAATACCTGTGCAAGAAGCGGCGTCTCTGTGCTGTCAGCGGTTTGGTAGAGCCGACAATTTGCGCTTGCTCTGAAGAATATGTACCCAAACGAAAAAAGATAAAGAAGAACGTAAATTGTCATTATAATGGGAATGACGTCAAAACTATATTCACGAAACGGAAATCATATTATCTCATCCATATATACAGGATGTCTATTTTAATTGTTCACCTAAAATATCTCAAAAACAAGACATTATTGAAGGGATGTGTTAGAAAAAAACTTGGAGATTAGGAAGGCAGAAATATGACCTTGAATTTTTTTAATGTAGTATTGGTTTGGCAAATAAGTTCGTTCGGTTTTTTTGACTGGTATAAAATACAATTTATTTAATATACAAAATATATACCAATCAATAATGTATTGACCATTCTTTTCTATGACTTCTTGCCATCTTTTTACCAATTTCATAATCCCACATTCATAAAACGTCTGAGGTTTACCGGCAAAAAACTGATCCAGTTGCGTTCTAACAGCTTCATTATTAGCAAAGTTTTTCCCGTTCAGAGAATTTTGCAGCGATCGGAACAAATGATAATCAGAGGGTGCCGGTGAATAAGGAGGGTGAGGCAAAACATCCCAGCCAAGCCTTAACAATTTGTTCCGAGTAGTTAATGAAGTATGGGGTCTGGCATTGTCGTGGTGGAAGACGACTCCTTTTCGATTTGCCAATTCTGGACGTTTCGAACGTATTGCTTGATTCAATTTCGTTAATTGGGAGCAATATACAGTTGAATCGATCGTCCTGCCTGATGGTAAGAGCTCATAATAAATGATACCTTTATAATCCCACCACACTGAGAGCATAATTTTCTTCCGGTGCAATCTTGACTTCGAAGTTGTTTGTGGTGGTTCACTGCTGCTTCTCCATGATCTTTTACGTACTACGTTATCGTGGACGACCCACTTTTCATCTCCCGTAACCAACCGCTTCAAAAATGGATCGTTTTCTTGGCGTTTCAGCAGCGCGTCGCAGATGGAAATGCGAGCGGTTAAATTGGCTTCGGTCAATTCGTGCGGCACCCAAACATTGAGGCGAGAAACGTATCCCAACTGACGCAAATGGTTTTCTACACTTGTGTGGGATATATTAAGTGTCGTAGCAATCTCTCGTACTGTTTGCGATGGATTTTTGTCGACGGTATTCTTTATTACAGCTGAATCAATCTCTGCTGGACGACCAGAACGGGACACGTCACTAACATCAAAATCTCCAGAACGGAATTTGGCAAACCATTTTTGACACACACATTCTGTTAAAGCATCGTCCCCATACACATTACAAATCTTCTTATGAGCTTCCGCAGCTCGTTTGCCTGTTTTGAAATAAAAAAGTAAAATATGGCGAAAATGGACGTTCTTTTCTTCCATATTTGCAACCGTGCAGTACGCACAATACTCTGGTATTAACTGGCGTATGTTTACAAATAGGTTAGATGGAACGTCGCTTTTCAGCTGCGCAAGCGCGTTGTGCGATAGCGCTGTGGAAAAGAGATAGCAGAACGAGTAAACCTACTCCGATTAAAAAACCGAACGAACTTATTTGCCAACCCAATAGATTAGGTCATCATAAACAAAAACGTCTTCTACTAATGTCCGCAGTTAAGTATTAGGTTGATAAGAAAGTTATGTCGTTCTTCTGTTGATCCAATTGAAATATTCATTATTTCGTTGTTCTTTGTACGATTTAGGCAATTTTCGTATTAATTAAAAGCTAGTAGTTCCACGTTTTGATTTTTGATATTACAGGTGTTTTTTACTCATTAAATTTTGAGAAATAGGGGTATATGTGGATCAAGAAAAACTTCATTTTAGGCACTCTATGTTTTATGAGTTCCAAATTGGTCATAATGCGACGGAAGCTCATAAAAATTTGTGTTTTGTCTTTGTACCATCTAAAGTTAAAGTGCGTACGGTCCAAAGATGGTTTGAAAATTTCAGGTCAGGTGACATGAAGCTTCAAAATGAACTTCGCACCGGAAGACCAAAGGAGCTTGATGACGACGTTCTAAGGGCTTTAGTGTGTAAGGAACCATTATTGACTACGAGAGAGATCGAGGATAAGTTAAGCGATAGCCACATAACAATTGAAAAGAATACTAAGAAAAGATATTCAAACCACTTAAACAAGCTTGGCTTTGTCTACAAATGGTGTCGTTGGATTCCCTGTGAATTAAGCCAAAAAAATATAGCAGATCGAATTTCTATTGCTTCTTCTTTGCTTGCTCGACAACAATATAAGCTATTGTTGGATCGCCTGGTTACTGGTGACGAAAAGTGGATTATGTATGACAATGTAATGAGAAAAAGAGCCAAGGTAATGCCAAGCAGTTCGCCTCCTACCCTTGCGAAGGCCAATTTGAACCAAAGAAAACTAATGCTTTGCATTTGGTGGGATTGTCGAGGTCCTATCCACTGGGAACTGTTGCAACCAAATCAAACTGTCACAACAGACCTATATTGTGATCAGCTAACCCGACTGGGTACAAAAATACGTGAACTTCGTCCAGCACTGTATAACCAAAAAGATGTTGACTGCCAACATGACAATGCCAGGCCTCACGTGGCTTTAACCCTTTCGCTACGGAGCGCTTGTGACAAAATGTGATCGCTGTGAACGGAGCGTATTACTGAGTAGTTGACACTGAGGTACGGAATGCTACGAAGTAAGTAAAAGTCGTTTCTTGTTCTCTAAATTTTACAATGATATTTATTATATTTAGTAATATCATTTTACTTTCTAAAATATAAAAATTTATAATCATAATTTATTTTTTTTAATATTATATTATAATGTTCATATAATATTTTTTAATACAATATAACGAAATTACTAAAGTATTTAAAGCCACACACAATATTAATAATCAACTTTGGTATGATAAAGTTCAAAGCATGGAACCACGCATAAGCCAACATTACATTGTGAACAATAGTACCTCGACTCACGTCTTTTTCCGTGTTTATTGCAGACGACACATTTTTGAACTTGATTTTTTTTTTAATGCCTCATTCGAATATATAGACGGAAAATATATTTCAGTATCTCTTTCAGGATTGTTATTATTTCGTGCAACGAAAGATCTCATATCTGATTTTTGTTTCCCATATTTTTGCAATAATTGTCTTATAAGAGTTAAATGAAATTTGGCAAACGGTAATTTTGTCGCAGTTGCTAATTGGTATAAACAATATGCATTCTACACAACTATGTCTAGCATGTGAAAAAAGTATTTTTTGTACCATTTTAAACTTTTACGAATACATTCAACCGATTTTAAAACCATATCAATTTTGTCAACGGCTCCCATATTGTCATTATAATCAACGACACAGGTCGGCTTTTGTATTGGCAATTCGGTACGATAATCTATCTTAGATGTATCAGCGATGTCTGCCAAATGGCAAGTTGTTATCATCCAAACGTCTCGTTTGTCATGCCATTTTAACACTAATAAATTATTGCACGAAAGGAATGATATCTCTCCTCTTTTTAAATGATCGGAAATTATGGGCATATATTTACGGTTTTTTTTTATCGTTCCGCAAGCATTTGTTTTATGATTTTGTAATTTTGTAAATAAAGCGGGGCTTGCATACCAATTATCGACAAATACGGTATGGCCTTGTTCAAGATATGGTTCTAAGAGTGTCATAACGACACTTCCTGATTTTCCTAAATCGTCCTTGGGCGGTCCATTAAAAATTGTGGTTTTCCTGTATATACAATAAAATTTAAAATGTAGCCTGTCAAGCAGTCGCACAATACAAAAGACTTTATGCCGAATCTGTTTCGTTTAGCAGGAATAAATTGCTTAAATGAATGATTAAATAAGGACCGACCTTTAAATAACACTAGGCTTTTATCTATCAAAGATCGCGAAATGGATAAAAAAATCTACTAAAAAATCTTTGAAGTTCATCAATAATTGGGCGTATTTTATGTAGAGGATCACGAGTGTTAGCTACATTTGAATCGTAAAAATATAGAAAGTTAAGAATATGTCTGTGTCGGTCACGCGGCATTATTTTTCGAAAACTTTCGGTAGCTATCAGACGACAATTCGGTAGACAATCAGTAGACCAGTAGTCAGCATATCTAAGTTTCTTGACATGTGCCATTAGCAACGCAACTGCAAAAAAACTATACATTTCACTCGTGGTGACGTCGACCCAAGATTTTTCATATTTTTTTTTGCTGTGAGATTGGACGTAGTAACACTCTTGCAATATTCATTTGTATATTTTACAATGTGTGCCACTAAATCTTCGGTAAACAATATTTGGAAATAATCTAAGATTTTTGTGTCAGAATTAATAAAAATTTTACATCCGGAATTTTCTTCATTACAATTATGTATTTCTGGTTCTAAGTTTTCCGTAGTCCAAATATATTCAGAATTTTATGATCTTGAGCACGTTACTGGTTCTCTTGCATGGCAAATGCTTTCAGTTTCGGATTCTGAACTACTAATTCGGCGAGTACATCTTTTCTTTCTCCCATCTTCCTGGTCTTCCTGATGTTTTTCTAAGTGCGATACAGATGACATGGTATCGTTCTCGCTATCACTCACTAAAATTCTTCTTTGCATTTTCCGTTTTCTTGCAGGATAAACATCAATTTCACTATTGTTTCCACTATCCGATTCCGAACTACTGATTCGGCGCCTACATCTCTTCTTTCTTTTAGCTTCTACATCCTTCAATTCGCTTGAGGATGATTCAAAAGACGTGAAATCGTGTGCACTATCACCCGTGAAAAATATTCCCCTAAATTTTCTTTTCCCCATGCTTTGATAATGGGTCTAAAAAATTAAATACTTTAAAACTCAACATATTATCACAAAGGCAGAAACTGAGTATTTACCTGTGAATTATTAAAATTAAACTAACAAAATTATTTTAGATTTATAAATTCGTTTAAAGCTTTTAATCATCATTATTATAAATTGCTGGTATATATCCGTCGCTGACGATGTTCTAAAGAAGACTGAAACTGAGTATTCTTAAAACAAAGCACAGTATCGTCTTGTCGATGGTGTTTTATTTCATGATAGTCAACTGTTTGAGGCATGCAGCGTTGCCAGATACTTGATTAACAAAAGTATCTCATGTAAAGTATGAAATAAAAGTATATATGGTATGAACGTATATGTACGCTCTTCGTACCTCAGCGCTCACTTTTCCAGAGCGTATGTGTATATATACGCTCTTCGTATATGAATGGTCATTCTTCGAGGGCGTATATATACGCCCGTCGGAGCGAAAGGGTTAAGGACAAAGGAGAAGCTCTAGTCTCTTGGTTATGAAGTTTTATCACATCCACCATACTCACTTGACCTAGCACCATCTGACTACCACTTGTTCCTCTCGATGCAAAATTTTCTTAAAGGAAAAAAATTTCGAAATTTTTAGGATATTCAGAGGGTAGTGGTAGATTTCCTGGCTTCAAAGGATAGGATCTTTTATATATCCGGCATAAATGACCTTGTTGACAGATGGAGGAAGGTCATAGAAAATAGTAGTTAATATTTCATTATTTAATCTCATTTATGAGCCTAAATATAAGAAATTGAAATTTCCTCAAAAAAACCACATAACTTTCTTACCAGCCTAATATAACAACCGTTAAATATTAGGTGCACTTTTTGCAACTTTTGCACATTTTATTTTGAAATAAAATATAAAAATAAGATATTTAATTATTAACAGTTTGTCAAGTTTATATAATTAAAGCATAAAAATAAATATATTTTATTTATATATATGTATTGTTTTTTAGCGAATATTGTATAATAAATATCCCAGATAGCACAAATGTCCAAAATCGATACATAAGATATCTTTTAGTCGTCTTGAAATCGTGTTTAAGATGTCGTGATATAAGATGTTTTTAAGATGTGTGTAATACGTCTAAAACACGTCTTATGTCCTAATTTTTTACATTGTTCTGTCTGAGATGTAATAAATACTATTTAGATAAAAATTTGTGTATGCCAATGTATTAAGTGTACAACTTTGCTCCCGCCGTTTCACTATAGATGGCTTTAGTGGAACTTAGTGGTCAAAGTAAATAGATCATATACGTCATACAATCAACTTAAGCATCTGTCAACATAATAGTTACATTAGTCGATTTGTATCTGTACCATAAAGTTATCGTCGATTGAAAATGTCAGTTTACGAGCCGAATTCTCGTCATTTGCGGGAGGTTTTACTTTTCTGCTTCAATATGAAGAAATCTGCGGCTGAGGCTTATCTGTACCATAAAGTTATCGTCGATTGAAAATGTCAGTTTACGAGCCGAATTCTCGTCATTTGCGGGAGGTTTTACTTTTCTGCTTCAATATGAAGAAATCTGCGGCTGAGGCTTATCTGTACCATAAAGTTATCGTCGATTGAAAATGTCAGTTTACGAGCCGAATTCTCGTCATTTGCGGGAGGTTTTACTTTTCTGCTTCAATATGAAGAAATCTGCGGCTGAGGCTTATCTGTACCATAAAGTTATCGTCGATTGAAAATGTCAGTTTACGAGCCGAATTCTCGTCATTTGCGGGAGGTTTTACTTTTCTGCTTCAATATGAAGAAATCTGCGGCTGAGGCTTATCTGTACCATAAAGTTATCGTCGATTGAAAATGTCAGTTTACGAGCCGAATTCTCGTCATTTGCGGGAGGTTTTACTTTTCTGCTTCAATATGAAGAAATCTGCGGCTGAGGCTTATCTGTACCATAAAGTTATCGTCGATTGAAAATGTCAGTTTACGAGCCGAATTCTCGTCATTTGCGGGAGGTTTTACTTTTCTGCTTCAATATGAAGAAATCTGCGGCTGAGGCTTATCAAATGCTCTCAAATACCTATGGTGAGATCGCTATTAGTGAAAGAACGTGTCGTGAGTGGTTTCAACGCTTCACAAACGGTAATTTTTACGTCGAAAACTGGCATAGCGGTGGAAGAGGAAAGATTTTTGAAGATGCTGAATTGGAGGCATTACTTGATGAAGACTCGTGTAAAACTCAGAAAGAACTGGCACAATCATTGGAAGTGACTCAACAAGCCATTTCGAAGCACCTCAAAGTCATGGGAATGATTCAAAAGCAAGGGTATTGAGTGCCGTACGAGTTGAAGCCAAGAGATGTTGAACTGCGTTTGTTTGCTTGTGAACAGCTGCTTGAAAGGCAAAGACAAAAAGGATTTCTGCATCGCATTGTGACTGGAGATGAAA
>NW_014555549.1:13962-19813 GCF_001313825.1 Dinoponera quadriceps
ATCAGCTCGGCGTAGTGTATTACGAGCTATTAAAACCAACTGAAACAATCACAGGCAATCACAGGGAATCGAACTCAATTGATGCGTTTGAGCCGAGCATTGAAAGACAAGCGGCCGAGAGACACTACGCCGAGAGACACGAGAAAGTGATTTTGCAGCATGACAATGCTCGACAATGTTGCAAAGGTGGTCAAGACATACTTGGAAACGTTGAAATGGGAAGTCCAACCCCACCCGCCGTACTCTCCAGACGTTGCACCTTCGGATTATCACTTGTTCCGATCAATGGCACACGGCCTGGCTGACCAACACTTCCAGTCTTATGAGGAAGTCGGAAAATGGATAGATTCGTGGATTACCTCAAAAGATGACCAGTTTTTTCGCCGCGGGATTCGTGCATTGCCCAAAAGATGGGAGAAAGTAGTGGCCAGTGATGGACAATACTTTAAGTCATAACTTTATCTCCATTTTTTTACAATAAAGCCTCAAATTAAAAAAAAACGGCGAGAGCAAAGTTGTACACCTAATATACGTAAGAGCCCACTGTCATATATGGAGATATTGTTACGTCCTGGGTGTCTCAGAAACTGCGAATTTCTCTTTTTAATTATATGATAGGGAAACAGACGGACTTCGGGCAAGCGCTACTGTAATAAGGATAAGATTACAATGGCTGCCGCTAAACGTGCCGTATGGTTCCCAATGCGTTTATCATATTTTCCGCCTTCATGTAAGGTATGTAGTTTATTTACATCCTGGATACCCCGGGGACAACAAATTCCGTTTTTTATAACTAAGATAATCTGCCGCCTCTACGATGGGCACATATTTGTTCATCCTGGGTACCTAGATAGCAGCGAATTCCTTCTTTTATGATTGTAAAACAAACAGATTTGTGCAAACGCTTTTATGGAAAAGATACGATTACACGCCGCCCAAATACGTCACAAGGCTCCCGATGGGTCTGCGATCTTATACGCCTATGTACATAGCTGGTCGAACGAAGGCCCTTCGATAGGATTATATTCTTAGAATCATTTATGACATCTAAATAGTATTAAGAATTTTCCAGAATAACCATTTCCCACGCAACCTTCTCACATTGGTGGTCGTCATCCACCACCCCCTGAAATCTTTCTTATATAAGCCTCACTCTTTTGCCATGAGTTTAGTTTAGTTCAGTTCAGTGCAGTTCAGTGCAAGTTTCAGTCTACTCGCAGTCTCAGACTTCATTCATCTTCATTCGTTCTCAGTTCTCAGTTCGCAGTTCTCAGTCTCAGTTACCAAGTCTTAGTCTTAGTCAGTCTTAGTTCTCATTCTCAGTGTTCTTTTGTAATTCTCAGTTGTCTCAGTTCCTAGTCCTCAGTTTGTCTTGTCAGTCTTAGTTCAGTATTCAGCAGTCCACAGTCTTAGTCTAGTCCAGTCTTCGTCTTCCTCTTCATTTGTCCTCGTCAGTCTATTGATTCATCTAAATCGTAAGTCTCTATTTCATATTTAAACATGACTTTTAATCATTCCAATCCAATCTCCAATCCCACTTCACTCCTCAAAACACTCACATACACTGCGTGATTATTACCTTCTTTGTATTATATAACGATGTTTTCCTCGCTATACCAATACGTTAAACATTCTTGTTACGTTATATCCTATTGTATTAACACGTTCAACCCGGCGCGAACCACCGGTGGTTCACAGGCATTGCTTTCATGTGGCGGCGTGAACCACCGGTGGTCCACACCTAGTTTGCTCTGTCTGACGGCGTGGACCATCGGTAGTTCCCATATATTTATAATTTTATTTGAAAAAGCATACTTTAAATTGAACAACTGGGAAGAGACTAGATGATAATATACAATGGAAAAGAAAAATTATATCTGTTGCCTATAAATATATGCATTTCATCCCGAGTTGTCGGTTTCCATTGCTGTTTGTGTTTTCTAATAGTAACTGATGAATGTGCTTGTAGCGCACATTTTTCATAATATTTGTTGGTTTCTAATACTATAAGGTCAATTATATCATTACAAAGAAATAATTTATAAATTGAAAAGGCATTATCATAATCTATCTCTGGCAACATTCTATGTTCTTGATTGTATTCTTCAAAAGGAACCCAATCTGTTATAAAAGGGCTCCAATCTTGTTGATCACACATAAACTGCGACAATGTATTCTCGTCATGTTCCTCTCTATTTAGCAGTATTGCGTCCAAAAACTCATCTTCCGAGTCCGATGAATATAAGATTCTAGGTTTTTTTCTGCGTGAATTTCGCAGGAACTCAAAATCATCGTCTGACTCCATAATACTAAGGGTCAATAATAAATTATTGAAAAACAGAAATTATATTATAGAATGTCTAACNTTTACTTACATATATATTTCACAATTTGTAAATAAAGTTTTATAAGTAAATTATAACAGTTAGATGCAAGTAGACTTCAGACTCAAGCCACTGACAACAGAGAAAGTAATGAAAGAAACAAACGCCGCCAGACGAATAAATATCTGAAAATCTCGAGCCCGCTGACCATACGGACTTCGAAAACATGCGCCGGGTTGAACGTGTTAAATTAAGTTGCACGAATTACCTTTTTCTTAATCTCACTTTAATCTTCATCTTGTATTTGCATTATTCCAATAATGCTGATTTATAAAAGTTTGTTTAATGTTAACCCACATATCTCATTGTTTAATTTTAGCTAACTCTTTCAACCTTTAGTTGTTGTATTTTTTACAATAACTTTTATCATCAATTTACCACTATTATTAATCCATCCGAGAACCAAATTATGTTATTAATAAACTGTTTTATTCAAAATGCCCTAAATTTAATCAAGTCGTTAAAACTATTTATTCATTTCCTTTCAATTACCTAAATCTAAATTCCCCTCTCAACACGCTGATATGGTTCTATCCCAGGTAAAGAGATTAAATTCTTTGACCTAAATAAAGGATCACCTAACGTACGTTCTGCGATCGGAGTAAATGGGCCTCTCTGGACCTTGACCTTGACCTGATCTGCAGACCTACCATTGCGTTTAGGGCTCGCGAGTGCGCGAGTAAGCGATTATGTTGCGTTCGTCCTTTTCCAGGACGTAACAATATTATAACATTATTAAAAGCAAAAGCAATAATTCAGATACGAAATATACTTGCTTTCATTAATATGGGAAACCCAGAGCATCTAGCATGATCCCAGACAGCACAAATGTTTAAAATCGGGACATCGTCGTTTAAATATCCTGAACTCGTGTTTGTCGTGATACAAGACGTCTTTAAGATGTTTTTAAGACGTCTGAAAGACGTCTTATGTCCCGATTTTGGACATTATGCTGTCTGGGATGTAAACTGTGTGTTATAACATGCAATGGCATATAAGAGCTCACCGTTCTGTATGGAAATATTATAAGATTATAGAAAACAAAGAGAGTAAATAATTCAAACAAGAAATCTGCTTGCTTTCAATAATATAGAATGTGAAGAACTGGTTATTGCAATAACACGCAATGACATGAGTTCGCAGTCATGTATGGATATATTATAAAACTATTGAAGGCAGAAGTAGTAAATTAGATTTGAATCTGCTTGCTTTCAATAATATTCAATACCACATCATTTTGTTTAACGTGAACTATTTATTTAATAATATATTACGTCACAAAGGACCTTGCTGTGGTGTATAATGTACTTGTAAAATCACAGCTAGAGCATTCATTTACACAGTTTAAAATTAATCCGTTATGAAGAAAAAAACAAAGTCTGCATGTGATATTTATTTTAATGCAAGTATCATCGTTAATCAATTTTATTTAACACTACGCAACATTTAAAAGACGAAATATTAATAATATGCCACATGCAATTTCTGGCATTTATTAATGACGAATATACTGTAATCACTTTGCAAAACGCAGGGTTTATTTAACGCAGGGTTGTAAAATGTAATATTTATTAGAAATATCAAATGTTGTGCACATATTCGCCATAGGTCAGTGCACGGTTAGCTAAAATTAAATAATCTTGGAATTAAATATTTGCTAACCCTGAATCGTAAGCGTGGTTTGTGTCTCAAATGGTATCGGTATAGTAGTATCACTGTATCAAGAGCTGTGTTACCTGCATTACCGATTATTTTACTTGGTTTCGGGTAGCGTGCTGATCTTATCGAAGTTTGGGATCGTCTTCAGCATCGCCTTAGTAAATTTATAGTAGATTATATTTGATCTATGCATAATTCCGTAGGGAAATACCGACAGATGACATTCGCAGTTGTTTTTCCGCTCGGACAAACATATAAAGCGTCGCACATTAAGTAGAAGCTGAAATTTTTGCAGACATTTTAAGAAAGTATTTATCGAGATCCGTGACGTATACAAAGTTTAATTATATTTTGATTATAGAAGGAAAAACGTGTATTTTCGGTACATTTCGCTTTTTTATTTCCGAAAAGGCAAAAACGTCGCAAACTCACAAAAAGATATGCGCTGTGTACAATGAGAATGCCGTAAGCGAAGGTGTGTCTCTGAAAATGTTTGCGAAATTTCTTTGCAGAGATTTCGAACTCCAAGGTGCTCCTCGCTCTGGTCGGCCAGTCACTACTGATGTCGATCAAACTAAGATTTTAATCGACTCCGACCCGCATTTGACAACAATAGAGATCGGATATAACGTCACATAACATAACATTGACTAATTAATTGTTTCAAGACATTCACGGAAGCTTAGCATGGTAAACAAGCTTGATGTTTGGGTGCCGCACGAACTGAGAGAAAAGAATGTAATGGACCGAATTTCAGCTTGCGATTTGTTGCTCAAACGCCGTTAAAAAGAACCATTTTTAAAGCGGATGATCACTGGCGATAAAAAGTGGATTGTCTGTAACAATAACAGTCGAAAAAGATCATGGTCGAAGTGCAGGGAGGCTGCTCAGACAGTCGCAAAGGCTGGATTACACTCAAAAAAGGTCATGCTTAATATCTGGTCAAATTCGAAAGGAATCGTGAATTATGAGCTGCTGCCATCCAACAAAACGAAAGATTCGACTAAGTACTGCTCACAACTGGCCAAATTAAAGCAAATAATCAATCAAAAGCGGCCCGAATTGGCGAATAGAAAGGGCGTTGTGTTTTACCGGGACAACGCTAAACCACACGTTTATCTGATGACGCGGCAAAAGTTATTGCGGCTTGGGTGGGATGTTTTGGTTCACTCATCGTATAGTCCGGACCGTATACCTTCAGACTATCACTTGTTCCAGGTGCTAGAGAACAATTTGAGTAACAAAATCTTTAGTTCCCTGAACGCCCTCAAAAACCACTTGGATGACTTCTTTGCCCAAAAATCTCAGGACTTCCATAAAAGAGAAATAATGAAGCTCGTGGATAGATGGCAGAAGTCATTGAACAGAATGGAACATATTTAGTTGATTAAAATTGCTTTTTTTTGGTAAATTTATATTGCGTTTCAAATTTACTGGACTTTCGCTTCGCTACGCATTATGCATAGACCCAAAATTATTTTATAAATTCCTGGTGAGATAACTATAAATCCCGATTATATTGTGTAGTTTTGTGCAGTTTAATTTATTTATCAGAAAACTGCATATACAATATGTACAAATATTTTTTTCTACTAATTTGTATATGTGTGTGTGCGCGTGCGTGCGTGCGTGCATGCGTGTAAGTATATTTGCATGTAAACAAAAAATCATGCATATACGAAATGCGTGCACATATATATGGATAAAAATCAGAAATTCCATCTTGTTTCATAAATGATCCAACATGTATCTGTTTAAATATATGTACTAGGTGTACCGGTATGAAGTGAGCGTTTTTTTGTGAAATC
>NW_014555550.1:0-563 GCF_001313825.1 Dinoponera quadriceps
CCGCTTCGACAAAATTGAAGGAGACACGGCCGCATTTGGCGAAAAAGAAAATGCTGTTTCACCACGATAACGCGCCAGCACATTCATCCGGAGTTGTCGCCGCCAAACTGCATGAATTGCGTTATGAATTGCTACCGCACCCCCCGTATTTACCCGATTTGGCTCCCTACGACTTTTTCTTGTTCCCTAACATGAAGAAATGGCTNTATCTCAAACGAGGAAGTCATCGCCGAGACAGTGGCGTATTTTGAATAGTTCGACAAATCCAATTTTTTGGAGGTGTTAAAAAAATGACAGAAACGTTGGGAGAAGTATATCTTTCTAAAAGGGGACTATATTGAAAAATGAAAAATATTTTTTTGAAAAAATGGTGTCTTCATTTATACACGGGTACTTATTGAACCGCCCTCGTATGTACGTAAAAGTAAAATATAAATCCAACTCGTATGATTCCGATAATCATTCATTTTTTAAATGAAATTTCACTTCAACGGACATAGAGTGCTAATACAAAAGTGAATAAAATATTAACCGGAATTATTTTTATACCCGCAGTGAGGCGA
>NW_014555551.1:0-555 GCF_001313825.1 Dinoponera quadriceps
TAGACTATCCTGCTTTAATTCCTTAACTGAGCCATATCCACTTTTACCTGATCCCGCTCTACTACGCTGTACCAGGCAAACCCATATTACCGCGACGTTTCGGACTCGCAACAAAAGAATAAAAAACATTATATGTGTTTGCAAACATTATTTTCTCTATGCGAATTTAAATTAATATTTTCTTCGTTTCATGATTCTGACGAGATTTTTCTCACGACACGTGAGAGGAAATATCGGTAAAATCATCTATGAACATGTAATATGAAACAAAATAATATAAGATACGACATGATACAAAACCAACCAGTAGATAAATAAACAAATACAATTAGNAAACACATGTACGATTGATAAATAATAAACCAACTGATTGTAAGAGGCGTATTTAACTTCTACAACTTGAATTTTTACACCTTGAAGAAAAATCTGTGTTACATAATATTTTTTGCTTTTCCCCTGCTCACAATAGCGTTTACACTGATAAGATCTGTCGAACGACTAGGATTAAAAGATTAGCTCCGAAAGAACAATTCTAACACTTGGAGCGATCGTCAG
>NW_014555552.1:0-1643 GCF_001313825.1 Dinoponera quadriceps
CGATGGCTGCAAAGATATTTAGATGTTAGAGTATTAGTAATCCCAACAACAATATTTGTGCCTAAAAAGGCATATGTTTTATCCTTTCCTGGCTGTTACATATCCCAAAAAATAGCACATCGATTGTTTTATTTAATTATTATATTGACTAATATATATTATATATTAAAATATAATATAAATTATATAATATAAATTATATTATATAAATTATATAAATTATATAATATAAATTATATATAAGCTATTAGATTCGCGCTTGTAAGCAACATATAAGTCTTACCTAGCAACTTTTAACATCCCGCAAATATGTTCGTCATACACTAGTTGTTTCGTTAATATGGTTATAGAGATGAACACACTGAGAACTGTTCCAATCAACCAATGCAATAAAAGTGTATTATATGTTTTTGTCGATAAAATATTTTGTTACGACGTAGAACTTGCGTGGGCGTGTTTCATTTAATGGAAAGATCATGTCGAGAATGTTTGATAAGAATAGAATTAATGCGTAACCGGTAGCGAGCATGAGGTAATCCACTAAAAAAGTTATCTCGTTGTAGTGAATCTGAATATTTTTGGCTTCTTAATTTAGTAGTAACTTAAGCGCGTATGTGTGCATGCATTGTGTGTATGTGGGGACGGGGTTCCTATTTTGAAATATAACACATAATATGTTATATGAAAGACATATACGACGGATCTTGAGCAGAACCGAGAGATTTATATATCCCAGTTTGTAGAAAATTACATATATAAGTTGTTTTGATGAGTCATAAGTAATCTTCGTTTTTCTCTTTTTCTTAAAAATTAAGTTTTACAAGAAATATTTTTCACAATGAAATGCGATAATAATTGCGTACCTAACCATACTTTGCACATCTTTCCTAATGATTTGCCCTTTCTTGGCATGCGAACAGAAAAAGATTAAAAATTTTTATCTTTATAGTGAGATATTAATAAACTAAGAAGGAAAAAATTCGTAACTGACCTGATAATTATCGAGTCTTTCGATGTATTTGTATGATATCGTAAAAATTATTTATCGTAAAGATTATGTATCGTAAAGATTATGTATAAAGGGAGATTGTTTTTTTTATCAATTTGCAATGTCTGATGCATGTAGCATTACATGATTTTATTTGAATCTGATAAACACAATTATACGGCATATGATGATATTTCTCTTGCCAACATCGGAGTGAATACTTGCAACGTATGAGCCAGTGCAGGTACACGAACAATATTTACCAATTTGTTTGACGAGATTACTGAGGCTCGGTATATTGCTTAAAAATGAGAGGATGTTTTAGTTAACATTCCTAAGTTTTAATTTTTACGACTACGTAAGTATAATAATATTAAGATATATGCGTGCGTGTAAGTGTAAAATTTACNCACGAACAATATTTACCAATTTGTTTGACGAGATTACTGAGGCTCGGTATATTGCTTAAAAATGAGAGGATGTTTTAGTTAACATTCCTAAGTTTTAATTTTTACGACTACGTAAGTATAATAATATTAAGATATATGCGTGCGTGTAAGTGTAAAATTTACATATAAGAAAGGTATTTTCTGTTACAGGGGTAAGATTGAAACACCATTGTTTAAACAATTTCCTTTACTCTGAATATATTATT
>NW_014555553.1:0-1281 GCF_001313825.1 Dinoponera quadriceps
CCGCTTATTTCCAGAACACCCATTATTTCGGTGTAGGTGGAGTCATATAACACTTCGAGATTGTCGATAGACTTTGCTTTGATTCCAGCTGTTGCACCTGGTAACAACGAGATTATACGAACGATTTCTAGCGTTAGTTAATCTTTCTGTCATGCGTAATTTAAATTCTTACACGTTGCCGCAACGTTTTTTCGTTGATGGCTGCACGAGTCAGCAGCTGTTTCACTTTTTTCAGAAGCTCAGACTTGTGGACTAGCTGTTGCCTCAAAATTCTCAAGCCTCCGTAATCATCTTCTTTCTGAGCTTTTTCTAACATAACTATTTTCTGTTCAGCCAGTCGCAAATTCGAAGCTTATCAAACGTTTTTGAGATTCCTCGTATTGTTTTTGGAGTAAAGTATCCCCTTCGATGTCAAATCTACTTATCTTTCCCTGCATCCGAAATAAGTGACCATAATAATATATTTATTGTAACAAAAAATAAACATATATTATACAATATGAAAGAAGAGGCTGGTGGTTTACTTGATTGACTAGAATATGATTTCTCTTGGAACTAAATTTCAGTCTTTTATTCTCCGCCTGAAGCTTCTCGAAAATTCGCTTCAATGTAAATATTGTTTTCTCCATTTCGAAGGTAGATTTTTTAGCGCGTGGCTCCGGCAAGTCTTTATCTGACGATCTAGGAGTCTGACGACTTTTCTGCTTTCAATAACTTCATATATCTGTAATAATAATAATATGCAATGATATCAATTGTTCATTCCTATCTGTGTTTTCTGGATATAGAAAGATAATTCTAGTAAGAGCACATTTCCAAATGATTCACTTTCTCTCGCAACCGCGGAGTGTCCGAATTAGAAAGAACGATCTTTCTAATGCGAGCCGCAGCTCTAAATTTTCACTCTCCAGTTTGAGATTCATCATTTCCAGAATATCTTTGGTCATTTCTAATTTTTCCAGCTGGCTGGTCACATTGCCCTGTGAAATATCATTCAGTAATAATCGCCACATAATTGCAAAAATCTGCAAATATCACGAAAGCACACGAACCTGAAAGACCGCTTCCAGAGCGGCATTTTGGTGCTTCAGTTCCGCTATTTCTAACATGATCTGTTCAACATTTTCCTTCCTTGAGCGTTCAGTCAATTCTTTAACGCGTCTTCTTAGCGTTAAACATTCTTTCTCCAGTTCATCTACTGTTTTACGTTGTACACTCGATAAAAGTCTCGTCGACGAATCGCTGAACACGTTATCGGCCATTCGGCTTCTGTTAACAGTA
>NW_014555554.1:0-252 GCF_001313825.1 Dinoponera quadriceps
CCCCCCCCCCCCCCCCCCGCCATTCATTGTTTTTTCCTCGTATTCTTAGCGGTAGCTGTTAAACGGTCGGAAGGTGAACTGGAAAATACGACGTCCAATTAAATTTCAAAACACATGGCTAAGAAATATCGTATCGGTTTGCCGGGAAAAATGTCGTTCTCTTTGTCAAACGGCGCTGGCCTGTCGAGGACTCGATATGACGTTTTACGACTGCCGATATACTAAAATTTTATCTGTCATCTGCCCCCCGAG
>NW_014555554.1:456-1072 GCF_001313825.1 Dinoponera quadriceps
CATAACAGCCCATATATCGTCGATTTATTTTTCAAAGCGTTAACTACGCTAATGTGTATACAGCAGGTAGGAAGGAAACACATTCTCGTTGGCGCGCGCGCTGCAATCTCGAGCGGCAGTCATCGTCCTCCCGACAGAGAAAGTGAACGACGTTAAATATAGCCGGCCGTCTTATTGTAGATAATAGTATTTATAGGGTAATAACGCGTATATAGAGAGAGGGGCGCGCAACAGCTTATATAGCGGTGGTAGGCGCGCGGCTTCCGCCAGCGTCCGTGTCTCAGCGTTCACGTCCACGTTTACATCTACATCTGTAGGCGCGGTTTTTGCGGCGCCACGTCACATCTCGGTATAAATTTATATTATTTACGGCGCAACGCGAATGTGAAATCTCTATCCTCTCGCACGGCAGCGACTTACGCTGCCGCGTGCTCTTCCGAAATTTTTCGGTCTCGTAAACGGGCGACGTGTAACCCCACTTTGGACGTTTAACACTCGGAATGGTATACCCCGGGTGGCTCGTGATTCTCCTTTGTTGAGGCCCCGCGACGTAATACCTTTTGCCATTTCAGCGGAAATGGATTATATCGGCGAGACCTCGCCTCGGGTAATGGCT
>NW_014555555.1:0-447 GCF_001313825.1 Dinoponera quadriceps
GTTATTTCCATGTTGCAGCCTCGCAGATTTCAGGCGGCGAGCGTTTATTTCGAATCTACATCAGAAAACGTGAACTAATGCAAATTCACGTTTCGGTTTGAATCTTTTCGCCTAAATACGTTAGTTCCAATAGAAAAGATAAAAGAAATCCATCCGCTGACGAAACTTGCGAGTTTGCGTGTAATAGACGAAATAACGTAAATGTCGAATGAATCTTGCGTTTCATACGTTAAAACGTGAACGGATGCAAACTGGCGAGTGTGATTGAAATATTCTGCTTTATTACGTTATTTCCATGCGGCAGCCTCGCAGATTTCAGTTGGCGAGCATTTCTTTCGACTCTACATCAGAAAACGTGAACTAATGCTAATTCACGTTTCGGCTTGAAGCTTTTCGATTAAATACGCTAGTTCCATGTGAAAAGGTAAAAGAAATCCATCCGCTGAC
>NW_014555556.1:0-798 GCF_001313825.1 Dinoponera quadriceps
CCGGATTTGCGAACCAATTTAGTTTCGGTTGCAAAAATAACCGACAAGGAACATGTTGTCACTTTTTACAAGGATTTCGCAAAGGCTACGGAGTGGCCAAGTGAAACTTACTGCAGACAGAAAAGGAGATTTATATGACATACGTCAAAACGTCGAATGTGCGGCAGCTACGCAAGATTCAAGTACCTCGGAGTTAATGCTCTGGCACGAGCNTAAACACTGCTGATCTACACAAGTTCATACGTGAAGCGAGACTCTGTAATGCTGCCGGAGATCCTAAAGTTGGATCAACTCGGTTGATAGTAAACTCCTCTTTGGTTGATTTTTCTGAGTGCCAAAGATAATTGTTCCAGCACCAACAATTCGCTTCATTTTTTGAAATTAGTCTGGCATATTCGGGGACGTCCAGCTTGTTGCCAACAACGCCGAAAGTGAACATATCGGCATTTTTAATGTTCGCTTTTTTCTTGAACTTGGATATTCAATACTTCACGTTTTCGAAACTACTCAGATCGTTTGCTGGGTACATCAGAAGACATATGTCGACGTCCTTGTACTCTGATGGTACTTCTCNACAATCTAACAATGGCAGAGAATATTGTAATCAGGTGTTTGATAATTTTTTCTCCGAATGCGGGATCGAGCATAGGCTCTCCGCTCCGCGCATGCCCCAACAAAATGGCGTCGCTGAGCGTATGAATCGAACTATTTTGGATATGGCCAGGTGCCTCCTTATACAATTTACTCTCCCATCGATGTTCTGGAGTGACGCCGTAGCAACTGCCTGTTACATTCGCA
>NW_014555556.1:937-1925 GCF_001313825.1 Dinoponera quadriceps
AAATGAATTTCGTGTTAGGATAGATCGAAATCTTTATATATTGACCAATGAGCTGCCACGTCATTTTCTATTTTGCACGTCACTAAACCGAGGAAAATAATCTCCGTATTTTGTACCCTTCAAACAAACAAATGAATTTTTTCCTTTTTTTTCTAGG
The DNA here is from genome assembly GCF_001313825.1 of Dinoponera quadriceps. Taxonomy (NCBI): domain Eukaryota; kingdom Metazoa; phylum Arthropoda; class Insecta; order Hymenoptera; family Formicidae; genus Dinoponera; species Dinoponera quadriceps. Next base: position 1,095 of record NW_014555556.1, read on the forward strand.
AAACGTAATCCTAATTTAACGATTCGTAAATCATTATTTAACGGTTATTTAACGAATGTTAGTTAAAAAGAAGGGAAAAAGGGTAAAAAAAAGAAAAAGTGGAAGGGGAGAAAAAAGAGAGGAAAAGAGGCGGAACGAATTATGTGTGAATATTGTGCCAAAAGATTACACTCACATTGGAATACGATATGATAAAATAAACGAATTCCCGTTCTTTGANTTAATAGAGGTATTTTTATAGGATATCCCAGAGAGTCTAAAGGATATAGAGTCTGGATGCCAGACACTCGAAAAATAGTAGTTGCAAGAGATGTAAAGTTTTTGGAGAAAACAAGTTTCACAAGCGACATGGAACTTCAACTGCTAGAAAAGACCGAGCCGAGTTCCATCGAGATACCGAATGCTTCTGCAGTCCCGGAACAACCCGCATTGGTCCTGCACGATACTGCTCATCCCGGAGAACCCCAGGAGGCCGCCATCGAGCAGCCTCAGGGAGAAGTGATTGATCAGTCTCATCGAGCCGTACCACTGCGAGGGCCTGGTAGACCAAAGATCATTCGGACAGGAAGTCGCGGTCGTCCAGGAAAGCAGTACCAAACCCCTCGAACATCTGAAATTATTGATAAAATCCCGATCGAAATCATCGGCAATGAACTCTAGGATGACGTTTTCGCGGACGCTGTGGAGATATCCGTCAAGGAAGTCATGTATTCTGATGATAAAGAGGACTGGGATTGCGCAATCCTGGCAGAGGTTAGGAATCTTGTTAAAAACGACACACTGGAGATAATTTCAAGGCATCAGGGGCAAAATTTCGTTGGCAGTCGACTA
>NW_014555556.1:2081-2696 GCF_001313825.1 Dinoponera quadriceps
GCCATCGCTACCAGGTATAAATTGATTGTTCACCAGCTCGATGTTGTCACGGCATACCTAAACGCCCAGCTGAAGGAGGAGGTAATCATGGAAATACCCGAGCGCATGGAAGACCTGTTGAAAAGAATGACCACGAACGAGAGAGAAGAACCGACAACCCAAACAAAGGCGAAAAAGATACTGATAGCACTGCAAGATGGAAGAAACGTATGTAGGCTGAAGAAAGCTCTATATGGACTTAAACAAGAAGGCCAGCAATGGCATCTCAAGCTTAGTGAAAGACTTAGGAAGCTAGGTTTAAGTCCGACTACTGGAAACCCATGTTTATANTATAAATTGATTGTTCACCAGCTCGATGTTGTCACGGCATACCTAAACGCCCAGCTGAAGGAGGAGGTAATCATGGAAATACCCGAGCGCATGGAAGACCTGTTGAAAAGAATGACCACGAACGAGAGAGAAGAACCGACAACCCAAACAAAGGCGAAAAAGATACTGATAGCACTGCAAGATGGAAGAAACGTATGTAGGCTGAAGAAAGCTCTATATGGACTTAAACAAAAAAACCGGCAATGGCATCTCAAGCTTAGTGAAAGACTTAGGAAGCTAGGTTTA
>NW_014555557.1:0-7643 GCF_001313825.1 Dinoponera quadriceps
CTATTTTGTGGTCCAGAAGACGATACTTTTGTTTCAGCACTCCATGAACGGATTCAACTGCCCAGCGAATTTTAGTAACAAATCAAGACTGATTGGATTCTTTTGTTGACAATTGCTTTCGTTTTCCTTTCAATGCAGGCATTAAAACTTTAAACTTCTTTTTCTCTAAATCATATACTATATCTCGGAAACCGCGATCGAGGACAAAAGTATCACCTTTCAGTAACAACTTGTACAAACCATTTGGATCTTAATGATGTTCTTCAAAATCTCCGCATCGTTTTGATTTGCAAAATTCGGTCCAAACATATCAACTATGTATCCATCAATTGTACAGATAGTAAAGGGTTTTCAGAGGGCAACTTTCTTCTGGCCTGAGAAAGATTTTCTCTGATACTCATTGTTAGTACTTTTTTGATGTCGGGCGTACGTACCATCGCAAATCAAAAATAAATTGTCGCAAACATCAAACAATTTTTTTGTTATTTCCGTATTATGATTTTGAATAAGATCTTTCCTGTTAACAGCATGTAAGCCAAAATGAAGTGGTAAAATGTCATTTTCAAAAGACTTAATTATGCTCGTAGAATAATCTGAAACTGATTGTTCATTCTTCAATTGCAAAATGGAAGCTATCATTTTGTTGGAGTTTCTTGTATGTAATTTCAAAAGGAACACAACCAGAGCTTGAATTACTGAACGGGACTTATTATTTCTCAATGAAACCATCATATTTTTTATTTAAATAAGATTGTCTCAAGTTTATCCCGTAAAGACACCAAGTTGTTGTTTTGAGAGAGTGAATTCACCGACTTTATCAAGTAATGTCGAATCATATTTCATAGAAAGTGTTTCCATCAATTTGGATAACTCTAACCCAGTGAGACTTGTTGTGTTAGAGTATATCTTCAAAAGATTAAGATCTTCTTCAAAAATTCGATTTTTTATTACATAGCTTCGACAACACCGATTACCATCTGGTATATAGATTTTTTTCTTAATGTATGATTGCATTCGAGCTTCTTCTTGAATTACCGTAAGATTTTTTGTGGAAGAACAAATGCAACAATATTTATGCGTAGAAACTATTCTCTGAATAGGAATTTTAATATATTCAACCTCAGGCATGGCTTCCTTTGGTTGTAACTGAATTTCGAATATCGGATCAGAAGTTGATTCGGAGAAAGGAAGATCTCTTTCCAACTCAGAATCATTTTCCGATTCTTTTTTTCTATAAATAGAAAGCCGACACCTGTGGCACAAAATGTCNAAGAAGATTAAGATCTTCTTCAAAAATTCGATTGTTTATTACATGGCTTCCACAACACCGATTACCAACTGGTATATAGATTTTTTTCTTAATGTATGATTGCATTCGAGCTTCTTCTGGAATTACAGTAAGATTTTTTGTGGAAGAACAAATGCAACAATATTTATGCTTAGAAACTGTTCTCTGAATAGGAATTTCAATATATTCAACCTCAGGCATGGCTTCCTTTGGTTGTAACTGAACTTCGAATATTGGATCAGAAGTTGATTCGGAGAAAGGAAGATCTCTTTCCAACTCAGAATCATTTTTCGAATCTTTTTTTCTATAAATAGAAAGCCGATACCTGTGGTACAAAATGTCATTGACGGATATCGTTCTTTTTAAACAACTAGAAAAAGAATTCGCTTCTTCTCCATTGAGAACTAATTTTTTTCTACCGTTTTTATTTAAAATAATGTCACAGCCAGCACACTGTAAGTGCACGTTTAACTTCGTAGACATTTTTTATCGTAACAAAATAATCTACGAAAATGACTTAGAAAATAGCAACAGTACGATGCTTTTTTCACGGAGTCCTAAACAGAGTAGTATGCAATAAGATTGCCGCCGCTGCGTGAGTGGTAATGGGTATGCTTTTCTACGAAGTCGCCGTAGGCATATCCCTAGCCTGGTTTGTCCTTTCATCCCTTGCGTAATCTAACGTATGAAGATATTTGGTATCTTGCAAACTCACTCGCACAAAGCGCTGAATTTATCGACATCGCGGAAAGTTTTAATGTAATAGCTTAAAATGTCGAGACAATTTCGAGGCACGGAAGAAAAGCTAATTAACACACGAGGATGTCGCAAAACATTCTATTTTAAATATTGATAACCGAGATAATTTATGCTTTCCACATTCCTTTGCCGGTCGTGTTTATTGTGAACGTGGCACCATACGCATGGGTGAATTGCACAAGAAATGGAATAGTGTTAGACATACATATCCTTCGTTACAGCATCAATTTAGCTCAAGAATTAACAGGGAATGTCGGTGTTGTTATACCGGAGAAGGATTGTGTTATTTCAGAAATGAACATTTCCAACGATATCTCGCGAATAAAAATATCGTTATCGTAGTACATAATTTTAGTAGTTTTGGTCGCGGAAACCCTCCTTTGAATGACGGTCACGCGATACTCGCTTCCTAGACTCGTGAAGTAAAATTTAGATTAAACATCATGTATTACAAACATTCACGACATTACAAACCGATTTTACATTTAAAAGCGGTCGCAGGGAGCAGATAATGCAACGTGTATAACAAGGGCTACCGACGCGAAACAGAACATCGATGCTCAAATGCGTGTCCGTGTTGTGTCTCTGTGCCGGCGTGTGAGCAAACGAATGTCCTGCCTGTTAGATGCGACGCATCTATTCGTATATTTTACGGGAGAGAATGTTTCGAACGACATCGCGCGCCAAAATTGTACAATGGGAAAAAGACAGCCTATGTCTGTAGCGTGGTGCGATTTTGCAAAGATTGCGCTCGTCTCATTAAAAGTAAAAAGTGACACGTTTTCGGCGAGATTTATTGTACGATATGTCGAATTGAATCCGTCCATGAATCATCCTTGCTAAATAAGGTCTATTTTTGGTGGTGGTAGTAGTGGTACGTGAGGTAATGATAATTCCGTATCATCCAAAGTGGTGAATCCGGAGCCTGCAAAGATTACATTTTTTAATGAGATAGAGAAGAAAGAGGAAAAGGAAGAGAAAGGAGAGTGTGTCATGTACAAAGAAGATTCGGGATCGACGAGATGCAGGAAAGATCGCGTCTCGTTTGTGTTTTATGTGTTTTTTGTGTTTTAGGTATATTGTGTTTTATGACTTTGAAACAAGAGAATCTACTCAAAGGCACAGAATCCGTAAAAATCCATGTAAACACACTTTGCGTAACGTAGTAGATGTGCAAAGAATGTATAGTTGAAAACGACATTTCCGTGAAGTGTCACTGGTGTGGTAGCCGGGAATTCATATTCCGTATTGATCCGGTGAAACAATTTATTGATTTCCCCACGCATACGATAAAGGATTTCAGATCGTTGCATCGCACAAAACGCGAGTGCGTTCGACGTCCAATTTATCTTGAGACATGTAGTCGAGAGCGGCAGCAAATTGGAACTGAAACTAATTTTAAACGGAACAAAAATACCAGGTTGTCAAGGATGAAATTTGTAGAAAAAAAGGCAAAGTTGATTGATAACTTACAAAAATAAGGAATTATTTTATTCATCAAAGTATGCACCCAAATTGTCTATACAATTTTGCCATTTATGCGGCAGGTTGTTCAGGACGGTGGTATAAAACCCTGGCGGACGAAAGTCAATGAATTCTTGGCCAGTTTTACAGCATTGTCGGAATTAAATTGTTTCCTATTAATGAGTTGTTCAAATTGCGGAAGAAGTGGTAGTCAGTGGGGCCTAGATCTAGTGAGTATTGAGGATGATGAAGAAGTTCGAACTCCAATTCCTGTAGTTTTGTCACAGTCATTTGTGCAGTATGTGGTCTAGCGTTAACGTGCAATAAGATTGGAGTCGATCTGTTGACCAATCTAGACTGTTTTTCTTTATGTTTTTGCATCATGTCGTCCAGTTGGTTGCAATATATTTCTGCTGTGATCTATGAGCCAGGTTTCATGAAATCATAATGGATCACATCTGCGCTAGACCACCAAACACTCACTATCAGCTTCTTTTCATGAATATTGCGCTTTGGAATGTGTTTTGGTGATTCATCCTTGTCCATCCACTGTGCTGAACGTTTGCGATTGTCATATTGGATCCATTTCTCATCACAAGAGAAAATACGATTTAAAAATGGATAAGAAATGTGACGAGAAAGCAACATCAAGCAAGCTTCCAAACGCTTTTGTTTCTGTTTTTTATTCAGTTCATGTGGAACCTACTTTTGCAACTTTTTCACTTTACCGATTTGAGATAAATGAGTTAATATTGTTTGTTTGCTAACACTAAACTTCAACGAAAATTCATAGGCACTCTGAGATGGGTCAGACTCAACGGTGATCTTTAGTTTTTCATTATTAACCTTTGATTCTGGGTGACCGCGTTGCTCATTTGTGAGGTCAAAGTTGTTTATGAAATTTGGCGAACCAATTTGATACTGTCTGCTACGTAGTAACACTAGAGCCAAATACACTATTAATGTTTCGCGCTGTCTGCGATGCCGTAGTTCCACGTAAGAACTCATATTTTATAATAGTGCGAATTTCCGACCATTTCATTTTCAACAAAATTAACTTAAAATAAAGTTTTTAATATTTTTTAGAGCTTATAATGATTTCTTTAAACAGTCGAAATATGTAACTTTCCAAAAAAAGAATAGAACGGTAATATATTAAGCCAATGTCAAATCATAAGCTGTTACATTTGGCAATATTATTAACTACAAATTTCATCCTTGCCAATTTAATAATATTGCTAACGGTCGTACGAGCTAAATTTGTCGGTAGCATCAATTATATGCCATGCGATTGCCATGCTTCCGAAAGCCTTCGGACTGAAAGATATCTCAGACGAGAGTATATTTCCACATTTATTTAATACCTTCAAAAACAAGACTTATGTAGGACCACTACTTGACGTAAAATATTATTTCTCCGATACGATGAAATTGGACGAACACGAACGGTTTATTGCATGGTATTCGGAGATGCGATGCTAAAACACGATATTTGATTTTCAGCCGGAGATAGTACACTATTTTTGCAACGACTTAAATATATTTTGGCGAGCGTGTATCGCCTATCGAAACATGTCCTTAGATCGAGGAAATATGTGTCTATTTGAGGAATGCACGACTATCGCTTTAAAATGCATGAGTGTTTTTCGTAAGAACTTTTTGCGTGAGAAAGAACTAGGCTTCATACCTGCATGGGGGTATAAATTAGTCAACAGACAATCGCACAAGATTCTACAGTGGTCATCGTGGTTGAAACGTGAACTTGGACAGGTATTAATTCACGCGAGGAAAGGTCAGGAATATTGTCTATTTGAAGGTGTGTTCGTCGATGGTTATTACGAGATGTCTAATCCGTCGCGGCGACATGTATTTCAATTTGTTTGACGTTTCAGGTACGGTTGCCCCAAATTTTTTCTTGTAAACCGAGATAAACCGCTCTCGACTACGCTTATCGAAGACACGATAGACTCGCGTTATGAGCGAACACTCATTATGACATAGCGACTTCGAAAACAAGGATACTCTGAGACAGAAAAGTAGGAATTCGGTTTTGATCACGAATTTCATGAAAATCACAAAATGCGTAAATTTCTTGAAAAAAACCATTCGATTTTGGAATTCCCAACGCTCGATCCTCGTGACGGTTTCTACGGTAGTCACACAGGCAATTTCGTAACACGCTATGAGGTAACAGGTACCGAGAAGATATGATACGTAGATGTGTGCTCTCCTTACCCGTACCTATCAAAAACTGGGATTTTTCCATTCGGACATCCCGACAATTACGTTGGTGAGGAATGCTTTGACCTGATTGGCAAAGCTCCTGGTTTTAACTTTGATTATGTTGAGAGGTTCGTACGTTGTACAGTTCTACCACACAAAATATTTTTCATCCACTACTTCCTTTTCGCACGTGTGGAAAATTAATATTTGTGCTGTGTCGCACATGTTGTGAAATACTTTCTCAAGCCGAGTGTACACATGACAACCCCTGCGNTCCGTACGTATCAAAAACTGGGATTTTTCCATTCGGACATCCCGACCTTTACGTTTGTGAGGAATGCTCTGACCTGATTGGCAAAGCTCCTAGTTTTAACTTTAATTATGTTGAGAGGTTCGTACGTTGTAGAGTTCTACCACCCAAAATATTTTTCCTCCAGTACTTCCTTTTCGCACGTGTGGAAAATTAATATTTGTGCTGTGTCGCACATGTTGTGAAATACTTTCTCAGGCCGAGTGTACACATGACAACCCCTGCGAATGAAAATTCAATAGTACATAGGTGTCTCGTGAACTACGCATGGCTATTGAGAAGGGTTATCTCGTCACATTCGTGAGCGAGATATAGCATTATAAAACCATTCATACAACTAGTCTACACGGCAGGGAGGATTGTTTTCCGAGTATATCAATACCTTCTTGCAGTTAAAGCAAGAGGCCAGTGGATGGCCGAGCAAATGTGGGGATGACGAAAACGCAAAGGAACGATATCTGAGTGATTATGAGAAAGTCGAGGGTATTGTTCTCAATAGCATAATATTGCCCTGAATCGAGGATTTCGCTTGGTCGTGAAGCTCAATTCTTTTTGGGGTAAATTCGGTCAATAATTCAAAATCCCGAATACCGAGGTTGTTAGAACACGTCAGAGTTTCTTGACTCTGTTCACGAGTCCGGAACATGAGATAATAAACATATTACCCGTAAACGACGAAGTAATATATGTTTTATGGCGGTCGAGAGAAAAGGCTGCTCTGTCTTCGTTGTTAACTAACGTTGATATAGTTGTTTTTACAGTGGCACAGGCGAGATTAAAATTATATTCATATTTAGAAAAGTTAGACCGACATGTGCTACATTATGACACCGATTCCTGTATTTACTTATCATCCGATAACTCTAATGTATACGAGCCGCGTACAGATAATTTTTTAGGCGACATGGCAAATGAGCTCGGGAGTTACGGCAACGGTAGCTACATCGAGTTATTTGTATCTGGCAGACCAAACTTTTATGAATACGTTGTGCATACTGCGAACGGTGACACGCGTGAAGTCTGTTAAGTGAAGGGGATAACCTTAAACTTTGAGAATTCGAGGAAAGTTAATTTTCATAGTATTAAGAAATTATTATTTTCTAAGAAAAAACAGGGAGAAAAGGAAAAGGCGAATGAGAAGGTAGCAAATTCGTTTGCGAAGAAAATCCTGCTGCATTTTAGAGCGATTAAACGCGTTTAATAGATAGTGACGCGAGACGAACGGAAGTCGTGCACACCTGTGCTGTTGAAACGCAGATTTAACAGTGACGGCTACTCCNAGAAATTATTATTTTCTAAGAAAAAACAGGGAGAAAAGGAAAAGGCGAATGAGAAGGTAGCAAATTCGTTTGCGAAGAAAATCCTGCTGCATTTTAGAGCGATTAAACGCGTTTAATAGATAGTGACGCGAGACGAACGGAAGTCGTGCGCATCTGTGCTGTTGAAACGCAGATTTAACAGTGACGGCTACTCCGCACTCACGGCTACATAGCATCACATGAATAGCTTGATATTTCTTTCATTTACGAAGGTAATCCCTGAAGTACCCAACCCAACAAAGAAAACACAAAAATTTTGGAAAAAATGTATTTATTTTTC
>NW_014555558.1:0-913 GCF_001313825.1 Dinoponera quadriceps
GGTTCCGCATGAACTGAATGAAAGACGGCAAAAAAATCAAAAAACCACTTGTAAAATGCTGCTCGACAGATACAAAAGAAAGTCCATTGTATCATGACAGGTGATAAAAAATTGATATATTTTGAGAATCCTAAGCGTCAGAAATCATGGGTGAATCCAGGCGAACCATCGACATCCACTGCAATCGCTTTGGAAAGAAGACAATGCTCTGTGTTTGGTGGGATTAGAANGGGATTAGAAGGATGTAATCTATTATGAGCTGCTAAAACCTGGTGAAACCGTTAACACTGATCGCTACCAACAGCAAATGATCTATTTAAATCGAGCATTGCGTGAAAAACGACCGGAATATGGAGAAAGGCAACACAATGTCATTTTGCTCTATGACAATGCCCCATCACACACAGCAAAACGGGTCAGGGAACGTCGTCATGACACAAGATTCTGCCACATCTCCATGACGGTGCACACCGTCAAACGATCGAGGCGTTCAGTTGGGAAATACTAACGAATGCGGCTTATTCTCCGGACTTGGCTCCGTCCGATTATTCGCATCAATGGGACACGCTCTCGCTGAACAACGCTTCAATCCGTATGAAAATGTACGAAAATGGCTCGATAGCTGGNCTCGATAGCTTGTTCGCTTTAAAAGAAGAGATGTTTTTTGGCGTGGCATTCATAAACTGCCGGAGAGGTGGGAAATATGTATAAATAGCAATGGACATTATTTTGAATAAATAATGTCCATTGCTAAAATATTTTTTATCATTTTCAAACACAGACGAGTGATTTTTACAAAAAAATTCCGGTTTCATACTTTAACATCTGGTATCTTTGCCAAGTTCATTTACGTTTCGCCCCTCCAGCCCCGGCTAGTGTGCACTTATTAATATCCTTTCAATTATGCGCGAGC
>NW_014555559.1:0-236 GCF_001313825.1 Dinoponera quadriceps
TACAGATCGGACCGCTGCGGGGGGAGGGTGGGTGCGGACCTTCGCGCGCAACTACCGCGAACGGGCCGCTGGAGGGGATACAGATCGGACCGCTGCGGGGGAGAGTGGGTTGGTGGGTGCGGACCTTCGCGCGCGACTACCGCGAGTCGTCGCGAACAAGGGGAGGGAGGGGGTGCGCGAGGGTATACCGACTGCCGGAGGAGGGGGTGCGCGATGGTATACCGACTGTCGGAGGA
>NW_014555559.1:306-3107 GCF_001313825.1 Dinoponera quadriceps
CTGGAGGGGTGCGGACCTTCGCGCGACTACCGCGGGTCGTCGCTGGAGGGGATACAGATCGGACCGCTGCGGGGGGAGGGTGGGTGCGGACCTTCGCGCGCAACTACCGCGAACGGGCCGCTGGAGGGGATACAGATCGGACCGCTGCGGGGGAGAGTGGGTTGGTGGGTGCGGACCTTCGCGCGCGACTACCGCGAGTCGTCGCGAACAAGGGGAGGGAGGGGGTGCGCGAGGGTATACCGACTGCCGGAGGAGGGGGTGCGCGATGGTATACCGACTGTCGGAGGAGGAGGGGGTACCGACCGCTTTAGGGGGCCCTATTCGGCCGGTAAAAAAAAAAACAGCGCCTACCGACCGCTGAAGGGGGCCCTATTCGGCCGGTAGAAAAGAAAACAGCGCCTACCGACCGCTGCTATTCGGTCGGCAAAAAAATAAAAACAGCGCCAACTGCGCCAACTGTGCTAACTGCGCCAACTGGTTTTTGCTATTCGGCCGGTAAAACAGATCCAACTGCGCCAACTGGATTTGTTACTCGGTCGGTAAAACAGATACAATTGAGCCAGAACCGGCTTCTCTTTCTTACTTTTGCGCACAGCTGATTTGGCGATGTAAGCAGTTAGCACGTCCGAACGGAAATTGAGCTTTCTTGAACTTCGCCGCTGACTTATATCTGGAACTTCCCATCAGTCTATTTATTTTTTCCTCAGCCTTTTCTTGAGATTCGCGCCCGATTCCTTGATACGAGATTTGAGAGCTTCTTTCAATGATGTGTTTCCTTCTACGTCCTCGATTATATTAATTCCCGCGCGTGGAACTTCCATACCGACAGTGCTCGCACCGCTGACTAAATAGATGAATACGTGTCTGAAAAGTTCATCGAGAAAGCTACTGATCCTGTGGTCTCGTTGATACGCAAATCCTACGGAAACTCGTAGAATCCCCCCGCTGCGACCGCCGCCTATCTGAGATTCGTAATATTCTAGATAATGCACCATATCATATAGTAAACATGTTAAAGTTGAATAATTCCTTCTTAATCGTAACGTCTAAACTGTAATGTCACGGTCCGCGTCCCGAATTCAAATGGAATTCTCTCCTCTATGTGATCTCTTGTATCTATATTTATCATACGAAAACTCGTCACGCGCAGAGGGATATAATTAGGAGATGAAAAATATGTTACGTCCTGGGTACCTCGGGAAGTACGGATTCCTTTTTTTTATACATATAATTGGGAGGCAGACGGACGTCGGGCAAGCGTTATCGTAAAAGGGATAAGATTACGATGGCTCGCCGTATGACGCGCCGTGGGTTTCCCAATGTATCTGTCATCTCATCCGCCTTCACATAAGGCGCATAATTTCATTGCATCCTGGGTACCGTGGGAGCAGCAAATTCTTTTTTATGATCAGGAAATAGGCGGATTTGGAGGCGCTATCATAAAAAGGATGTAATTATACGCTACCAAATGCGTCATGAGTTTCTCAACACATCCGTGATCTTATCCGTTTTCTAATTTTCCATATCTGTTTCCCGTTTTCCACGAAAACTCTTCTCATTGGTGGTCGTCATCCGTCACCCTAAAATCTCTCCTATAAAACCCTTACTCTCTAACCACTCACTCTCAGTCAGCCACTCAGTGTCAGTCACTCAGAGTCAGTCAGTCAGTGTCAGTCAGTCAGTCAATGTCAGACAGTTAGTCAGTCAGTGTCAGTCAATTAGTCAGTCAATCAGTCAGCCACTCAATCAGTCAATCAGCCACTCAGTCAACCATTCAGAGTCAGTCAGTCAGTCAGTCAGAAGTATTCTCTTTCTCATATCTTTCCTCTTCCTTTCACACTCAATTTTGTTTTTGCTCTCATGGCTGCCCATACAGCAGTTGCGGCAATCTTCTCGCCGAGTTTCGAATCACTCGCTTTAATACGCGCATACGCTTTATCGGTGAATATTCGATCAGCAGCGTGGCAATCGTTGAGTCTGTCATTTTGTGAATAAGCAATATCGTGATCACGACACGTTGCGTCCAATGGGGATTTTTACCTTGCTCGCCGCACGCAATCGCTTTTTTTTTATCAAATGAGTATTGGGTCCACAGAATTGATAGGATGGTATGTGGAACTTGAACGGAAAAAAATTACTTATCGCTCTGTTTAGCAGTCCGTTATCGCTAACTGAGAATTTTGCGCTTAACGACATTCAATACAATTTCGACGAAGCGGTGGCGGTCCATCTATATGAGTCTTATGCCATGGACGATTGTAATGTTCCATACATACGAGATATTGCTGCACCTCAGGATCCGCTTTGATGTAAAACAAAAGTTTGTCCTATAATTGATCTACAAAAGGAGAATATTCACGCAACAAAATAATTTTTGGAATGTATTCCAATTGTTCAGCGTTCAATGTCACAATATCCCGTTTGTTCGTGAGTAGAAAGAAAAACATTCTGTTACGCATGTGCGCGGGACGAACTCGCATGCGAAATAACTTACTTGCTTCTGATCGCTGCGCGATCCATTCGCGTATAAATAATAGCATACATTAATCTCCCCCATCATTGTGTGTATGTATGTGTGTAAGTGAAAAATAAGAAGAGAGAGAAAGAAAGAATGTTAAAAGTATGCGCATGTGCCGCACGATATGAAATTCGTGCGACAACAACAAACAATAGATGTGACGAATCTCGATTACCAGGTGTAGAAGTATGAAACCGGAATTCCCCTATAGATGGTGCTAGCCATCAGTTTAGGGACCGTAAGACCGCTTCTGCAGCGCCATCATCTCCCTCTAACAGCTGAC
>NW_014555559.1:5251-9602 GCF_001313825.1 Dinoponera quadriceps
AGGAGATAAAGACGGCATCGAAGGAGGAGCTGAACAAGATCACAAAAAATGATTTTTTGAAGTGCTTCGAGGATTGGAAAAAACGTTGGCACAAGTGTATAATATCTGATGGGGATTACTTTGAAGGAGACAAAATAGATATTCATGAATAAATAAATAATTTTTGAAAAAACAAAATTCGCGATACTTTTTGAACAGACTTCGTATAATGACGTTTTTCACGCCATACCGATACGTTAAACATTCTTGTTACGTTGAATCTGATTGTATTAAATTAAGTTACACGAATTACCTTTTTTTTACTTTAATATTCATCTTGTATTTGCATTATTCCAGTAATACTGATTTATAAAAGTCTGTTTAATGTTAATCCATATATCTCATTGTTTAACTTTAGCTAACTACCTTTCAACTTTTAAATGTTGTATCTTTTACAATAACTTTTTTCATCAATTTGTTAACTAACTATTATTAATCTATCCAGGAACCAAATTATGTTATTAGTATAATTAATAAACTGTTCTATTCGAAATGCCCTAAATTTAATCAAGTTATTAAAACTATTTATTCATTTCTTTTCAATCACTGAAATTTAAATTTCTCTCTCAACACGCTCATATGGTCTTATTCCAGGTAAAAAAATTAATTTCTTTGACCTAAATAAAAGACCACCTAACGTACGTTCTGTGATTGGAATAAATGGGCCTCTCTGGACCTTGACCTGATCTGCAGACTTACCAGTACGTTTAGGACTCGCGAGTGCACGAGTAAATGATTTTGTTGCGTTCGTCCTCTTCCAGGACGTAACAAATGCTTTGCGACGTTACAACCAAATGTATGTTTCTCGCTCGCATATTTAAGCGGCACCACACGAAGAAGAGGGAATTTCATATCTCTCGTAACATAGGGCTCGCAAATATTGCAATAAACGAAAAGTTTATCCGGGTCTCCGTTCCTCACACTAGCCGATTTGTCGCTCTCAAATATTGGTATTGTCGAATGTATTCTGTAAAATAATTCGGAAACAACTTGCTTCCGACTAGGTACGAGATCGGTATTGGGACATTGTAAGGTAATATCAATTTTTGAAACATCGGCATATACAAATTCTTCATGCTTCTTGTATATATCGAAGCTGACTATATGCGCGAGTTTTTCGGAGAATTTTACATAATACTCCCAATCGCACATAACACTATCACACTTGATAGGTATAAAGGCTTTGCTGCCTAGGGAGTAGCGGGTCTAGGAGTATTTCAAAATCCAAGTGAATTTCTTTGAACGCTGTATTCATCGCCTGTATCAAATCTGACAGATTGTAATAGGCGCTTGATGCTACGTGAGCAACGCCGACTCTCATCGCTTTCTTCCCACTTTTATTTTGGTACCCGAAAATACAACTCTCCCTTCGCCAGGACGAATGTCAAAAAACTATAGAAAAACTGAATTTCGGTAAGGGCGACCTCCCATTGTCCGCATAGATTCAATTGTTGCGGCAATTCCATGGTAAACGCCGTGGTTGTATATTTCGGAAAGTAGCATGCTGTTCGGTAGGATCATGAGAAACTGTTCTTTCATATCGCGGAAAAGTTTCAGATTTCCTCTCGCACTTATCTAGCGCCCTGGACGCCGATAAGTTGCGTTAGGAATTTCGGGTTCGTGTTCGCGACTCAGGGAGTCGCGAACGACGAAACATTCTCGTGTTCGGCTCGAGTCGTTTACTCGCCGGAAGAGAATTTTTAATCATTTCGTTCAATCGCATATTTCGCATCCTTCACGTTTTTCGTGTAGCCTTTTCATGTTTGCGCATTTTCATATTGGCGTTCTCGCATATTTTCGTGTCGGGTTACATGCCTTGCCTCTGTATTAAATTTTGAGTGAGCCAGAGTCGCGCTCGAAAGCGTTAGCGCTTTGATGCTCGCGTTCGACGGCACACCAGACGTGGACGGGTCGCGCGAGTAGAGAAGAGTTTATTATCGCTCGTATCTTGTATTGTTGCGTATGTAACGTATTGATTTGATTTTCGCGTTATCGTAAAAGCGACCACCGCTATGGCGCTCCTTGAAATCTGACGTAGCGACTTTAGAATAATTCGCGTTGTATGGTCAACTTTCTCGACGTTCGCTGTGGCAATCGTATTTAGATTCTTCGATGAAAACTACTGTGCAGACGGCATTCCTCCGAAGATATATTGATGCGTCAAAGCAATATTGACTTTTCTTTGAGTAATTTTCTTTTATTGTTAATGACCTTTGCGTGTTCAATAAATGTTATTTTTTTGTTGTTCCCGTGAACATATCACGTCTTCTTACGCCTTTGCTGTAAGTGTTATCGTATCTGTCTCCCTCGCTCGAATCAGTGCGACTTATCGTTCGTCAGATTTTTGACCCCGCCCCTCTCCGTTCGGATTGTTGAGTTAGTCGAGCTCATCGACAAACAGCTTTGGGGAAACCTTCTCGCGAGCATTTGGATTGATGGTGATGCGAACAGCGTCTAGCGCCCAATTCTCGGTTATTCGAGTCGTTTTGTCTTTCGTTTAGCTTACGGGGAACCGATCTCGTTTTGCGGTGATTTGTCGCGCGAATTCCCTTGAATGGGGAATTCACCATTTGTTTGCCCCGGACGGCGCCCAGTTTCATCTGCCTAGCCCTCGAGATTGTCAGGCTGCAAGCCAAATTTTCGGACTCCCTTCACCGACGTGATCGCGCTCGTGGAAGCGGATACGACGGTGAGGCCGCCTCGCTCCTTTGTGGGTTGCAAAAATTCGCGCCCACCGATAGGCTTGTACGCCGTAGCCGGCCGCGGTCGCACATTGTTTCATATTTTCACGAGCGACGCGCGCATTTTCAAACGTAAAGCACGCTGGTTGTATTTTGATAGTGGTATGACGTATGTGGTTGTAGTGCATGATGTCTTTTTCGATATAATATTATATCGAAAATTTCGATATAACGATGCATATTTTTAAGTTACTGCGGCCGTAACTCTCTAGTTCGTTCGTCATGTCACCGAAAAAATTATCAGTATGGAGTTCGAATTCGCTGGGATCACCGGTGCTCAAATAAATCCAGGAATCGGTGTCGTAATATAAAACGCGACGATCTAATTTCTTAAAATAAGAATACAGTTTCATCCTCGCCTGTGCCGTAGTGCGGGCGGCTATCACGACGTTAGTTAAAGGCGAAGGCATGACTGTCTCTTCCTGCAGCTGCCACGAAACATATATTACTTCGTCGTTTACAGGTAATATGCTTATTATTTCATGGTTTGGATTTGTGAGCAGAGACATAAAACTTTCCCGCGTTCTAATTATTTCGGTATTCGGGAGGTTGGGCCCTTGACCGAACTTACCCCGGAAAGAATTAAGGCACAGTTTCGCGACAGAGCGCGGGCCGGGATTCGGAGCGATACTGTTTCGATCGAGAACGATACCCTCGATTTTTTCGTATTCTCGAAGATATCGTTTTTTTGCAGCCTCGTCATTCCCGCACTCGCTCGGCCATCGGCTGGCCTCTTGTTTCAACTGGAGAAAGTAATTGATTGCGACCGATATTCGCGACTCGGCTTCTCCGAGTCGCCGGTGCAACGCCGACGGGCGAACCTCGGGCCGCTAACTAAAGTCGGACCTTCACAGGTCCGTGTGGGCGCCAGGTGTGCGAATCGCACCCACTAACTATGGGCCCCGCGGTCGGCGTCGCCGTCCGCGCGTCGGCCACTTGACCCGAGTTCGCCCCGATCGGGACCGACAGCTCCAGAGTGATTTAAGTCGGAGGCCGGGGGGGTCCGTACGGTCGCCGGCGCAAAAAGGGGAAAGGACCGGAAATAAAAGAAAAGAAAAAAAAAGAACCGCGACCTCGCCAACTCTTTCCGGTGTTTCGCCCTTCTCTTTATTTTAAAACCGCGACAACTATATACAATTTAATGCTCGTTACTTCGCCGCGGCGGACCCGAGACTTCCGCTTCTCGCGTTCGCGTATTGACCGGCCGTCGAGCCAAGGGGCCGGGACCTCGCACGCCACGAATATTCCCAATCACAAAAAAAAATATAATTAACGATACTGAATGCGGTGAGGCGGCCTTACAAGTGCGGGCTCCCGGGCGGCTGGTCCTCTTCGGAAATCCTCTCTCTCCTGCTCTCTCGCTCGCTCGCTCCTTCGCTCGGGTCGCCGCCAAGGGTCACTCAACGCCGGTACTCCTTCCTCGCGGTCACACGCGTTCTTCCGTACGGCAGTCACAAAGCGCGAACACAACAACTCTTTGGCGGTAACTAAGTCTCGGTTCAAGCTTGGCGGTAGCAAAGTCTCTTTTTAGCTTGGCGGTAGCAAAGTCTCTTTTCACCTAACGGTAGCAA
>NW_014555560.1:0-4898 GCF_001313825.1 Dinoponera quadriceps
GTAGCTCGATTAAAGATTGAAGTTCTCTTATACGTGTGCTTACTAGTTTTTCCTATATAGACTTTGCAATGAGAGCAAAAGATTTTGTAAATTACTAGTGCACCTAGTGGAGTATTTGATTTTTATTGTTCATTACTAGTGTTTTTATTGTTTATTAGTATATGATATGGTTATTGAAGAACTGTATAATTTTTACATTATACGTTTTTATATGAAATCCTCGTCTTTACTAATTACAGAAAACTATTCATAATTAAAATTTACTAGATAGGGTCTGTAATCTATTTACCTTATTTTTTCTGTACTTGGGTGCTGAGTATTACAGTTCACTTTTCAACATAAAATTTACTTGAGTTCGGAGAAAGTCATATACAGAAATACTTATAAAAGTGAACTTTCACTTTTTATTGAGTAACTTTCACTAAGAAAAATTTCTTGTTTTGTAGTTGCTCAATAAGTCATTTAATATCAATCAATATAGCACCGATTGCAGAAAGTATCCACAAATGTTTCTAAATCATGTCAACCTTTTACATTTCATGTGCAACATTGATGAAGGAATTCTGCAATATGTTATTTGTAATATTGCATTAGGAATGTTTCTGAAAACTTTCATATAAAAGTAATTTTCCAAAACTTTTGTCAGAAGATAACGATACATAGTTTTTTAGCGTAGAAGTTATTCCATCGTTTCTGTTATGCTCAATCTCCACATCATCCAATTCATAACGGATCTCGTCAAACATAAATATAATGCAATATAATGTTACGGACACATCTCTAGCTTCAGCTCTCACTTGTATTGTTATTTTTCTCTCAATTCTCTCAAGAAATATAACTCTCATATTAAAATATATGTATCTTTATTGATTATTTAAAGTATTCATATATCGTCGCAATATCTAAACGTTATGTTGGCGTATAAATTATACATGTCAGTCTCAATCTCGATAACCTCGATCATCAAAGATAGGTTCATTTCCGATGTTCAAAATGTCAATTATCTTTTAGTAATCTCTTCCCCCCAACATTGATGAATTCCTTCATCAATGTTGCACATGAAATGTAAAAGGTTGACATGATTTAGAAACATTTGTGGATACTTTCTGCAATCGGTGCTATATTGATTGATATTAAATGACTTATTGAGCAACTACAAAACAAGAAATTTTTCTTAGTGAAAGTTACTCAATAAAAAATGAAAGTTCACTTTTATAAGTTTTCTAATAATTTAATACGTACGCGGAATCCCAGAAATTTCAAAAATTCATCGTTTAATGAATAGTTCCTCTCGATCAAGGAACTTTAATCGCGGGTTTCGTAAAAAGAAAATTTATTTCCTGCTTATTCCTCCTGTTGCATTTGATTCCCCATAAGCATCTCATAGATTACATCTATTATCGTTGTATCGTACAAGCATTCTGACAGTAATCTCTTCCCCCCAAATATCGAGCGATTGTCCTTATTAATCCACGACATTCATTGTAAATTTGCAATACTATATGTGCGATGATTGGAAAGTAAATAACAATAAGTGCTGGCGTTTTCCATATCTTATATCCTGGTAGCACTAGAGGCGAGAATTCAGGTATCGTATGTACGCGCGTACTGTTAATATACGCGCCAATGACAACACTACATTCTATAGGAATAATATTTATATTGGTTAATCGGTGCGTCCGATTCGTACCATAGTTGCAATTCTAATATACAATCAATGAGAATCCCAAAAGTGAACTATTGTTACTTGGTTTATTAAAATTTGTTCTACGAGCACATTTTATTTAGTTTTTCATCATATTATGATTGTTACGAATTATTATGGGATATTCATCTTCATCGTTTCTACATAAATTATTTCTATATTAATTATATGTTATTTTGCATAAAATGTATTGCTTTTCCAGAATGTGAAATTGAAGGTTTTAAATATTCGTATATAGCACGCAATTTGTATAATTTTTCAGGAATCACAATTTATTCGTCGTTATCGCCATTGTGAAATTTATTATTCGATGTAGTCGTCAAAACGAGAGTAGTATTGTAAATTTAGACAACACAGAGAAATTAAGTGCTCACAAAGTGAGAAAAAGGAAAATCGCGTAGTATATTTTGACAGCTTTGGANACGCGTTATTTTGAGAAAAATAAGGCGAAAATCTAATACAATCGCAAGTTTTATCAACATTACGACAATTTGCATTTGCGTACATTATATTTACAGTTTTACCAAATGATAGACGATCAATGTAGATTTTAAAGGCAACATTCCATTAATAGCAACCAGTGTTTGTTCGACAATCTGCGAACGTGTCCCTAACATTTACGTGTGTGTTCAGTACACCTTAGATAATGCTAATGTCGACAGTATTGCAACTTTCAAGCCCCATAACTCGGAAAGTTCTATTGAAAAAAAAGTGTGTAACTAGTGTTTCGGAAACGTTTCAACATCAGCTTTAAAAATAAGTAAGAAAAAGTAGAGAATTTCATTTAAGAATTTTATGTTGATAAAAATCTTTTTAAGGTCATTCTAAGCCAAAATAATTTTCAATGTTTGGTAGCTTTCTTTAAACCCTACAACTTTTGTTCCAAACATTTTTTTTAGTCATTATTTTTTGAAATAATTAGCCATTCCGGAACTTTTAGCAGATCGTGTATATCGTACAATGAGGCCTTGCGTCATGATCAGTCTTTCTTAATGCAATGGAAGAAAATATCGATAAAAAAACTACTTTACGTCAAAGGACTTGAAAACAGCGGTTTTTGTAGGATATTCTCAGCGATGACATACGGAAACGGATTTAGTCATCGAAACATTGAACACGGAATATGTAGAAATCTCCTTTTTAAACAAAACTAATTTCAAGTAATATATATTAATATGAGAACCATCGAAAACTCTGCATTGAAAAATGTATTAAAAATTTTAAACTGGTGATCGAAGCGATAACAGATATGATTGTATTAATATCATTATGTTATTTTAATAAACAATATATATCCAAATCAAAATTCCATTTTTTCCTCTACCATATGTACTTATAAGACATACATAATACATTCAAAAAATCTTTACAATTACCAGTAATATATAGAATCATATTAACAATAAAAAAGAAAATCCTTAATAAGGTGCGTAAGACGTTGTCATTTTATAATCTATATTATAATCAAATGTAAGACGTTCATAAAACGTTAAAAAAAATATTGAAAAATGACAATACGTGACAGCGATGATTTCGATTGCAACTTGTACACGAGAAAAAGCGAACGTGGACGACGGGCTTGGGCGAGCAAACGCGGAAAAAACGCTACGGGTCAAAGAGAGAAAACTCCTGGGAATAGTTGTCGCAGAGGTGCGGGCCGCCAAAGAGATATCGACCGCTGGAGGAAATCCGATTGCTGGAGGGATGCCGACGGTCGGTACTTCTGCTCGCTCGGAAATATATCGTTCCCCGTTTGATATCAATCCTCGCACAAAACGTCGGCCTGCTTTTTCGTATGATATCATTTCCTGGGTCCGCGGTACTTCCCTTGCTTCGTTCCGCTCTGAGAGATCCTGGTTTAGAATCAGCCTAGCTGTATTACTCATCGCGCATTTCTTCATATCCAAATGTTCGTGTAAGTCGTGCGCATTATTTTAGGTGAAATGCTAGCAGACTCTGTTATCTCATTCAGTAAATCAGATATCGTCCATCACGATTTGGTGAAACAAATCAATCTTTTTGTCAGTTGTGTTGTTTTTGAACGTTCGGTGCGCTCTTCGTCGAAAATACTTGAACGACTATGGTTAAACTCAGAAACCTATGTTTTTATCGTGGAAAATGAAAGAGATGTTTTGCAACCGTGTCTAATTGGGTTTACGATTTTCCTTTCAAAAGAAGGAATTTTAGCTTAACACGATACTCAATTTTTTCCATTGTTAACAAATTGTAACATCTGTGCAATTTCGAAAACTATCGTAGAAAGAATTTGAAGTCAGAATAAAAAATTTATATGTAAATGTTTGTCAGTACCGCCTGTCGGATTACAATAGAACCGTAGAGGAAGTCTTTTTTGTCAGGTCCGAAATTTTTCAATTGTCCCTCGCATCACAGTTTATTCGAGAACTAGTTCCAACCTAGCGTTCCTGATTAAGTCAATAAGATTAGCAAATATCATTAATATTAGTCTGCGAAAATCGACGTTTTTTGCGGATGCAATGAGATTTGGTGATTTTTATTAATTTTTGCCTGTTGAACCAATCCATTTTCTAAATTTGTTTCTTACCTCACAATTTTAAGAAAAGTACTGTTAAAGAGGCAAAAATAACGATTTTGAGGGTTTTCATGGTTTTGAAGGTTTTCATGCTGTAATACCTTCAATAAATAGTTTTTTTTATTTCATTCACGTTACGAGAAAATATAAACTTTTAGCTTTAAAATGCGTTTTGTTCCGTTTCGCAACGATCTTTTGTTTCCTAGATATAGTTGAAGGAAAAAAATTAGTTATGCACGCGTATGAAAATGTATTAAAATCATAGTTTTTGTCCTCTTCAACGAAATTTTTCTCAAAAATGTTAAGTGATAGCCAAATTTGGAAAATCGATTCGTGTTCAGTAAGCAAAAATTAATAANGTATGAAAATGTATTAAAATCATAGTTTTTGTCCTCTTCAACGAAATTTTTCTCAAAAATGTTAAGTGATAGCCAAATTTGGAAAATCGATTCGTGTTCAGTAAGCAAAAATTAATAAATATAACCTAATCTAATTACATCCAAAAATTTTTGCATGCTAGTAATTGGAAATGTAGGATCTGATGTAAAAAAACATTTTTGATATAAAAAGCACATTACAAAAATCAATTTAGGAAAGTTTTAACAAATCATGATATTTATTTATTTTTTTGCATAAATGGAA
>NW_014555561.1:0-947 GCF_001313825.1 Dinoponera quadriceps
CGTTACAAGGGCGGTGACTCTCGAAAGGGCCCTATCACTAGTAGGGTGGTACGATCCCCGCGAGCGCCTATTTAAATTAGCGAGTTTGTTTTATGTTGTAATACAGCGGAGACCGCGCGCCGCGGGCGCGCGGGAATTGTCGAGGCGAGCCCCGCGTCTCCTTCATATGTGTAGCCGCGCTCTAGATGGCGGCGAGAAGCGGACGGGGTACGTACCGCCGGGGGAGGAGCAGAGGTNGGGGGAGGAGCAGAGGCCGCCCGAACCTACCGCCTAATCTATCGTGTTCCGTTCCCCCAGCAGCGGCAAAGCCGGCGGGCCGAGGACGCGTACAAGGGACGAACAACAAACTGAGACAGCGGCACCGCTGCGAGCGATCGGAGCAGGAGGTGAAACGGCGGGCCACAAAGGCGAATACGCCGCCGTCGGAAAAGATCCAGCTGCCGAGGTGGGACGGATTTCAAAGCCACAAGGGAGGAGGGAAACCTGATTAAAATCAGCAGGTTATCCCGAAGGAGGTAGAGCTCTCTTCCTGGTTTTGAGCACGCAAGAGTTTTTTGAGAGCAATTTGGTGCGTGTGAGAAAGGGAGAGAGAGAAAGACCAAAGCACCGCAGCAGCCGAGTGGCGAGTGGAGGAGAGAGCGAGAGAGGAAGGGGAATAAGGAGGAGAACGAGCGACCCCCAAGAGTCAGCTGCCAAGAGTCCGATACTGTAAAGCGGCCCATCCGTATTCGTTTCTTTGTACCGTACAGCGTTGCAGGGAAATCACCCTGCGGGTGCAACGTGTAGTGCCGTCCTCTCCACCTTCGCACAAAAGATCCCAGCCACCTTACCAGCCGACACCGCGAGACCGCCGCGGCTCGGTTGTCGAAAGCAGGATAAATTTGTATCACATGAGGCGCTAACGTGTAGCGCATTTTACTTTTCCTCTTGTCGTAAAAACCGAATAA
>NW_014555562.1:0-26341 GCF_001313825.1 Dinoponera quadriceps
AGACTAGATTTATCTCTGACGATTCTCACAGAAAATATGACACTATACTATGATGGAGCGAATATAATGCAAGCCACATACCTGATAGAGACTTTTTGTATAAATTTCCGTTATGCTTACGTACACTTCCAAGCTACACTTTCATGTACTGCACTGACCACACTACCTCCTGACTCAGTGCAATAGTTCACTGAACTGCCTGCACTACATGCTGTTGCACTGCGAAAACGAACAGCGTTGATGACGTCATGATGACGTCATTCTCGATAAAAAGAACGCTTCAGTGTAAACCCCTTGCACTGGTGCAGAAAGTGTTTCGAAAAGAAACAGACCTCTAGTCTTTCCCAGTGCGGTTCAGTTCAGTTCAATACAGTTCTAGTGCAATTTTAGTGCAGCGAAAAAAAACAGACTTTAGGTCTATTCGTTTCCGCTGCACCGCTGAACTAGTGGAATAAGTTAAAGTGAGAAAACATATATTTATCTCGCTTCAACTTATTGCACTAATTCAGCGGTGCAGCAAAACCGAACAGACCTGAGGAAACATATATTTGTCTCGCTTCAACTTATCGCACCGCTGAACTAATGCAATAAGTTGAAGTGAGAAAATGTAAGGTCTGTTCGTTTTCTCTGCACCGCTGAACTATTGCAATAAGTTGAAGTGAGACAAATATATGTTTTCTCACTTCAACTTATTGCACTAGTTCAGCGGTGCAGCAGAAACGAACAGACCTATATACCTGTCTCGCTTCAATTTATTGCATTAGTTCAGCGGTGCAGCGAAAACGGACAGACCTATAATGTCGATTTAAAAACCTACTTTCTTTCTTTAATGTCTAGTTACACACTACATCTAGGGTCATTAGAGATTTTCAATTATAAGCGTCCTTTCTAGGTATTCAAGCATCATGACTTTTGGATTATTCGGTGAAACGTGATACCAAAAGTAGGAAAACGTAAAACATAAAATTATACGTGAAACAATAAATAATTGAGATATTCATTGAAAGTATTATTGACGAACGTAAATAAAATTTAAAAGTTGTCGATCAAATTTGAAAACATTAAGAAAATAAGCAATTTTGAAACAAAAAGAGATAAAACCGATTCATCAGTCATACGTCGCCCCTCTCTGAGTACGATATTCTGTGTTCGAACGCTTCATCCAGTTTTATCGGTTCTCCTTGGTTTTGTTTGACTGCCCCACGAGTATCCGCACCATTTTTCAGCTTCACGTGCCGCAAATCCGTTGGTGTAACCAGTGTTTCTGATTTACTTCGGTCCAACATTCGTTCCTCGTAATGTGATACGTTTCACCCAACGACTTTAATAGTTAAAGTTCAAATTCTGGTCGTCACTTTTGTCGTTGCTGTCGAGGAACATTGATATAACGGCAATGTCTGTATTCAACAAGCCGAAACGTAATATACGACGACGTCCTTTCAACGATGAGGATGAAGATAATGAAAACAGAATGGAAGTGGAGGACACACAACCTATCAAAGTTAAAGCGAAGAAGAAGGATAAGCCAAAGCAGACGCTCCTCAGTTTCGGAGAGGAGCTGGAAGAAGGTGTATATATATATATGTGCATTTATATGCTATGTATTCATGTTCACATCGCTTATGTTCAGTAGAAATCAGTGTTTAACTTGTAAGCTTTTAGTAATTATTATTTGTGACTAAAATTTATTTTTCTATCCTTGATATAAATTCAGAAGAGTAATTAATCAGAAACAATAATCATTAAGCGTCGACTTCTGTTAACAGGATAGGTTCACTACGTATATAATGTATTCCTTGTTATATATCTAATTTCACAATACAATTTATTTCTATAAAAATTGTTTGTGGAACATGTCTATGTAGATATTTGCATATATCATAATACATATTTCTTAATTGTATATTTAATGTTAAGTAGAATTTGACTTTGAAATTTGCTCATGCAATATTTTATTACATTGTTAGTAGATATATTTGGATATTTTTAAAAACTTTTAATACTAATTTAGTTACTGTGAAATTACTTTATATAAATTATGGATTGTTGTTCAATATGGATCAGGTCCTATAAACAAGATTTGTAGCAATTAATATTATGTGAGACAATTTGGTTTATCATTGATTTATTACCTGTTATAAAGACTTGATTCTGTTTTATCGATTCACTGATACAGCTCCCACTTGTTCTTATTTTAGTACTCAAATTTCTGATTTATATCTATTTTATTTTTGTTAACATACGGATATTTATTGCATATACATATATACAGTTTAAAATATGAGATTTATTTCTTGGAGTAATATTTTTATTGAAATATTAATTACTTTGAAAAATATTAAAATAATATGAGTTTACATAAATATTTGCATTGAAAATAAAAATAGTATAATTCGATAGATTTTTAAATCGTCAAATACTAATACAGATTTAAAAGACCTATCTTTGAATTATTTTGAGTAGTATATATTTGTATGTATGTAATTAACATTATAATTATGATAGAAAAAAAGAAACAACAGAACATAATATTCTAATTTAGGTATAATTTTGTTTTAGACAGATAACTTTTTTAGGTAGTAGATGCTGTTTCTACTAAATCTTTTACGAAGTATTTTACTTATTTTTATTGCTTGAGATTAATAGTTTTAATATATTGCAGCAGACGATGGAGAAGTTTTTATAGTCAAGAAATCATCGAGGAGCAAAAAACTGATGAAACAGCTAGATCAGGAGAGGAGGAAAAAGAAAGGTGAAGAGAAAATGCAACTGGACACTGAGCAAGCGAATATGTCCTTTAAACAGGAAAAAGATTTAGAAATAAAGACAGATGATCTAGTAGTAAGCTATCTCTATGATGTTTTATTATTATTAGAATTTCTCCAATTTAAGTAACTTATTATTTAATATAGAAGATATTTTATCTCTCTCTCTCTCTCTCTCTCTCTTTCCCTCCATACTATATCGACTAATGTTTCAAGATTTGGAACAACTCTGTGAGGGTACAGCAAGAAGACATGTTTATAATATTTGAATGTCACTTTTTATACAACAGTTACTTTATCCGTACATTTGTAAATTATCGCGTATATTCAGCAATTCACTTGAAAACACGCAAGTGTTCTTGTTTAGTTATTAAATTTGGATAAATAGGAATTTATAAATTAAAGTTGCTGTTGGATATCTCGTTGCTTTAGATAAAGATATTTTTGTCTTGTACATAATTAATTGTGTGTACAAGCGAACTGGGTAGTCTTATTATAAATGTGAACGTCGAATGCTTGTTGAATTGTTTAATTACCTAATGCGTGTTATTATATACAATCACCTTGCAGTAAGCAGATTTTTTAAATATAAATTAACCTTAATAATGGATATTTTTATTTTGTATCTTATATTGTCACATTTTTGTGCTCTATGTTGGTAGGAATTTATTTTGATTTCGAAATAATTTATATGAAGATCGTGAAACTTTTAAGTTGTAGAACAGTTTTAACATGTGATATATTTTTACGAACCTTGTGAATTCCTTCACTCGCCTGTATTTGTACTAAGCGATATATAATCTTCGTTGATAGGTTAAAATAAAAAATACAGGACCGCTGATTTTAAACGGACGTGCTGCGTTAGCAGCAGGGAAGGATGACTATACATCGGGTGAAGAGGAAGATGAGCCATGCAATCACAAATTTCGCAAAAATACAGATAAAGCAGAAACTATGAAGAT
Organism: Dinoponera quadriceps; assembly: GCF_001313825.1. Classification (NCBI taxonomy): domain Eukaryota; kingdom Metazoa; phylum Arthropoda; class Insecta; order Hymenoptera; family Formicidae; genus Dinoponera; species Dinoponera quadriceps. The sequence goes on from NW_014555562.1 coordinate 3,728, forward strand.
ACTTCTTGAAAGTATATATATATTTTTTTTTTATTATGCACTAATTTAAAATGTTATATATACATAATAGAACATCGCAACATATATTTTTATAGTACTTATACTAAATGAAACATTATTATATGGAACAAGATAGAATTATAAACTTTATTGTAGTTTATTGGCACATTTCTTAGGTGTCCAGTAACAAAAAGTATGTGTGAATTTTATTTCTCATAACAAATTAATCATTAATATTCAGGTGGATGTATACCTGATGCAGCTATGATACATGCAGCAAGAAAACGTAGACAAAAAGCAAGAGAATTGGGGACTGATTACATTCCTATCGAAGAGCAAAGGTAGTGCTTTAACAATATCGTTTGATACATTGATATCTACATATGTAATATCTATCATGCTAATTATTCATGATGTTTGTAACAACAAATTTGTACGTAGCGATGAGAAGGGCAAGTCGAGGCTAATACGAGAGGAAGATCATGATCGAAGTGACGATGATGATTCTCAAGATCGAATAGATATGACTGTCAACACAGAAGCACGTGACAAAGAAAAGAGGAGAGAAGCATTCCTTGCTTCCCAAGTTCCAATAAAACGTAAGTCTTGAGGCGTAATAATAGTTACTTTTGAACGTAAGAATTATTTATTGAGAATTATTCCATAGTTTATTTTAGGAGAAGAATGCAAGTTCTGGAATACTTTTTCATTTAGTTTCAGATAATGAAAGTGAGCATGAAAACGAAGAAGAGGAATGGGAAGCACAACAAATACGGAAGGGCGTAACTGGTGCTCAGGTGAGAACACAGAGTTTACTGAAACAAATCAAGATTTAATATAAAACATTTTTCTCTGATATTTTTTGGTTTGCAGATTGCAGCGGCTCAACAGGATTCCATGCTACAACAGCAATACACGATGGGTATGAATGTTAATCAAATGATGGGGACAAGTGTACCTTTAGAGATGGTATTAATGCCAGCACCGCCACCACCGCCGTCCATCCAACCACCAGATCCAACAAAGATTGTACCTGTCACACCGCAAAAAGTCATAAATAGGATGCGTTCGAGGTTTTTATTCCACTTCAACATATTTCTTATATCGGAGCGGAGAACTCTAATAAATCCCCATATAAATATGCGTGGTATTTTCTTAAAGGTTAGAAAATCTGAAAGAAGTGCATAGACAACATCAACAAGAACAGGAGTGTTTAGAGCAAGAATTACAGCAAGCCTTGAAAGAATTGGACGTGGGTAATATTCGTACACCGCATTTTGCACAACGCTTCAGATATTACCAAGAGTTGCGTGGGTATGTCACTGACTTGGTAGAGTGTCTTGATGAGAAGGTGGGTTGATACGCTGTCACGTTTGATTTATGTGCACTGGGATGATCGTACAATATGTGGCTGGCAGGGATTTTCCGGCCATCAATCTTATTTGAAAAATTTATCTCGTTGAATTGTCTTGCTACTCGCACTGTACGAAATGTACAAAAACCAAATATTGGCTGAGTCGTTTGTTGAATTATTTGATCATACATTATGAAATTTCAATTATAACATTGTATACACTTCTCCTGATAAATTTCAAATGTCGTGGATTACGTGGTTGTAAACTACACACAAGTTGAAGAAAAAAATACACTATTTAAAAGTTGAAGAAATACACATTTGCTTGTAGTGTCTCTCTTTTAACTTCATTCAGCTTTGGACGCAGCTGAGAGATTTGATTAACATTTGCTGCAATGATTTCAAGCGTTTGCTGACACGATCTTTCTCAATTAATCTCCATGAGTGTTTCTAGACGAAATGAAAGAATATATAAATCTCTCGAATAACATATTCGTTAGTGAGTTCGAGCGTTTGTAGAATGAAGGGGAGTTATGTATACATGCAGTATGTATATATCTCCATTGCCGGGGGTCATTATCTTCTCTGTATAATACACTTTATAAAGATACGTATACATATATGTACATAATATAAATGTAATTCATTATGTGTATACGATTAATACAAATTAATTTGATTGTGATGTGGTAAGTAATGTCTATTTATCTCATTAATGTCTAAACAATGTTTTCATGTATATTGAAGAGTCCTCTGAGTAATTTATGAAGTCGCTAATCGAAACGAGCCGATGCTCTTTGAGAATGATGTATTATGTCACAAAGTGCAATCGAATTAAACATCGTCAATTTTGAATAACAGAATAAGCTCGTTGAATCTACTTAAATATATAATTTTTTTTGTTAGCTTCCCCTGGTTATCAAATTGGAGCAACGCTGGTTAGATCTGTATGGCGAACGTTCAACCGAATTGATGGAACGAAGGCGGCAAGACACAAGAGATCAAGCTGAAGAAATAACTACCGCATCAAGTAAGTTTTTCACGTTAATTAGCACATATAATGTTTTTGAACAAAATTCAATATTTGTTAACAATTATCTTCTGAAATTTCTCACGCCCCTTGGTCGAAATTTCGTAACGCAAATTTTACAATACTCTGTACTCTTTTAGGAGGTCAAGGCGTGAGAAGAGGACCGGAAGTAGAAGCTCATGGACGACGAGCTACGGAGAGGGAAGGTAGGAGGGCCCGTCGTAGGAGAGCGAGAGAATTGGCCTCAACCTTGCCGAAACATATCGATGGCATGTCCAGCGACGATGAAGTCACCGAACAACAAAATCTTGCGTTTAAGCAAGCAAAAGGTAGCAGACGATTTTAGTGTCTTGATCAAATTTTTTACTCACGATTTTGTACGTACGTTAATGATTGTACAATATCTTTTCATTTTGTTACAGATGAAATTGATGATGATTGCAAAGATATATTTTCCGATGTGTTGGATGAGTATTGTACAGTGCGCGGTATACTTTCAAAGCTCGAATCGTGGAGAGAAACGGATATGGATGCTTACACGGAAGCCTATGCGTCGTTATGCATACCCAAGATGATTTCACCGATCATTAGATTACAATTGGTTACTTGGAATCCAATTATGGTACTTTTTTCTCGTCAACACCTTTAAATTAATTAAATAAGTGAAATTTAATAAAGTATCAATAAACTAATATTAAACTATATTCATATAGGAAAGCGCCGACATCGAAAGGACGAAGTGGTACAACACGTTGCTTCTATACGCGTTAGATAGTAAAGAAACGGAGGAATCATTAAAACGAGATCCAGACGTTAGATTAGTACCATCTACAATTGAAAAAATCGTCATTCCAAAATTGACATGTAAGAACAATGTGTCTCATATTAATAATATATAATATTATTAAATATGAGTAATATTCTAATTTATAATAACATTGAAACATCTTATATAATACGAGGTCTGTTCGGAAAGTATTTGGCAATATCTCTGTGCCTGGGTCTACTATTATAAGCGTTCTCCTTCTGAGGGGAGCCGAGCGGCTTTTTAGTCGACATCAGGTGATGTGAGAGTTGTGAGTGACGCATTTCTGCACCGAGCGTGTCGAATTTGTATAAAATTTTGCCAAAAACTTGGACATTTGTGTGTGGAAACGGTCGATTCGTAAGGCTTATGGGGATGAATCTTAGAGTGAAATACAAATTAAGACACTGGAAGAAGGCGTGTCGAAGCAACATTAAAACAATGTTTCCTTCAACAAGTGAAGAAGGTATTGTTCACCATGAATATGTTTCAAGAAGTCAGACGGTGAACAAGAAGTACTATCTAGAAGTTCTGAAGAGATCGATAGATGCAGTGAGAAGAAAACGGCCTCATTAGTGGCAAAGCGGTGGCTGCTTCATCGGTTTTCACATCTCATCGTATCCAGAATTTTTTTTTATAACAAATCTGCCTGCAGTCTTGATACAGCTCCATGTGACTTCTGCGCCGAAATTGAAGTCGAAAGGAAAGAGATTTGTGGAAGAGATGAAAGAAAATGTGACGAGGCAGTTGCGGGCTATTCCAAAAGCTGAATTGAAAAAATTGCTTCAGGAAATGGAAGTAGCGCTGGAAGAAGGTTTCTAAAAGAGAATACTTTGAAGGGGACGTAATCGCCATTGATCCAGAGTTGAGCTCTTTCCCTTTATATATAGCGTAAGATCGGATACTTTCTGGGCAGACCTCGTATATTAATAATTATCCCTCACATATGCAAAAGGTGCGTTCGGGGAGCGCATCATCAATCAACGCCAACGAGTTATTCTATCCTTGTCTCTAATGTGGGACGAAGGTAAAATTACGCGTTAGCGCTGATAGAGCGCTCCCCGAACGCAGTAAAAAATAAGAAAAAATAATTTTATATATTTAATATTTTGATGTTTAGCTATTATCGAAAAGATATGGGATCCAATGTCAACATCCCAAACGTTACGTCTTGTGGGTACTATAAATCGGCTGGTCAAGGAATATCCAAATTTAAATGACACGAGCAAACAATTGGAGTCGTTGTTTAATGCAATTTTGGATAAGATTAAAACTGCTGTTGAAAACGATGTATTCATACCAATCTTCCCGAAACAGTATGTATAAAACCAAGTTTTAACAAATTTATATATTCCCTTGTTGTCTTCGGCTCATAATTTAACATTTTAGAGTTTGGGATACGAAGCATCAATTTTTCCAAAGGCAATTCGCAATGGCCGTCAAGTTGCTACGAAATTTACTAAGCTGGCAAGGTCTACTCGGAGATATGCAGTTGAAAAATTTAGCATTAGGTTCACTTTTGAATCGTTATCTGCTGGCCGGATTAAGAGTTTCTTCGCCAACCGACGCTTTGGTCAAAGCAAACATGGTACGACGATCAGCTTTAATAGTGATATATTAAATCGACAGAGGTTTATTACTAGTAGATGCTTTGAATTAATGAACAAACTGCTCACAGGTCGTGAGCACGCTACCAAGAGCATGGTTACAGGGCGAAACTATCGAACATCTCAAAATGTTCGCCTCTCTTATTCAACAACTTAGTGAACAATTGGATCAAGCAAATCCTACACACAAGTAAGTGTTAATGTTAGCGGCACATTCTGCCACTTTGTAAATGAATGAAATCGATGAAAACAACCAAACTGATATGTTACAGTGAAGCCTGGGAATACGCCAAGTCCATCCTGAAAATAATTAAGCCTTTATAATCATTTGATAATATACGTATGTTTCAATGATATTTTGTCAAATTTCTTGTTTTAGTATTAATATGCTTATCAATAGTTTTATACATATAATGCGCGCAACAACATTCTGATGTATGCATGTATCATCATGCATTATCATAAATCGACAGATGTATAATATATACATCTATAAAATACAACTTTTGTATAGTGATAAACTAAATAAGACAACCGACGATAAAACACACGCTCCAAATATAGTTGTACATAATGCATAACTGGAAAATAAACCTGTACATAATGCAACTTTAGAGTTTTGTTTTCGACAGACTGTTAAAATGATCAAAGGTCCCGTTATTTTATATCCTTACCATGATATAACGGTAAAATGATGCTGCTAAAAAGTAAAAGCAAGAGATGTTTATGTATGTTTTTAAGGCGCTCTTTGCAAAATTTATCGTCACTTGTATAATACAAGTAACAGTTACAGTAGTAATATAATTACAAGTCTTTTGCATAATGGAGAACCATAGGAATAGAGAATAACACAGGCAATAAATTTTCAACCTATTGGAAACCAATATGCACAGCAATTGGTTTCCCATAGGTTGGAAATCTGGTGTTATTCTCTGTTCCTGTGGTTTTCCATTGTGCAAAGGACTTTACGTACATCAGGAAGTGTTTCTTGTTACTATGCAATTTAAAAATTTATTCACACGCCTCGGTGTACAACAAACATTATATGTATGTGTTTTAAATGCTTGTGAGGAAAAGGGTACGATAATAAGGGTAACGATAATATAATATACACGTGATCCATATGATTGAAGATAATGCGTCAAGAGAAATTTATGTCGTGTATGTGTACGAACCTCTACGTGTATATTTGTGTAGGTCACAGTGATAAGAAAGGGTCATTCTTTGACTTGCGTGAACTCAGTACTCTTTCGTCGAACTACGATCGCACACGATCATGGGTTTCACAGGTATAAATTGCACGTTATATTACAATATTAAAAAATAATAGTCTTGAAAAGATAACGCTTTACCGGAATTGTCACAAACGGTAGATTTATCGCTAAATATTAATAATACATTACCTATAGCTGAAGGAAAATGCCGGTCTTTTCGTATCTTACATATTTGAAACGTTTTGTTGCAAAACTTTCTATTCATTTAGCTGATTAATGAAAATATATCGAAATTGATGTATAAGCGAAAATTACAGAGAAAAATGCGAACGTTTTATCGGTTCAAATATAAACAAAAAATGACACCAAAAAATTTCATTTTTGCAGAATTTAATTTTATATTCAGACTTATGCAGGCAATAGGAAGATTGCTATTTGTATTGCTACTCTCAAATACTGAACATGTCGCGCAAAGTTTATTCAGATCCGGAAAAGAATACGTGTATTCCTACAATGCTATGTCAAGTACCGGTGTATTAGTGCCGTCCAATGCAGCTGCTTCGTGGAGCCTCAATGGAAAACTTGTAATTCAGGCGGAAGATAATTTTGTTACTGTGCAGGTATTTCTAAAATAAATACAAATTCACTTTTTTGTTTTTTTTTTCCTAGTAGAATACTAGAAGTGCTATTCTAGTAGGATTTTCTATAAAAATCATAATTTGGTAAAGTAAATTTATTGCATTATAATTTGATATAATATTCCATGTATCAGTTGCAATCGTTGAAAACGAGTATGTGGAATGGAAATGTTGAAGAGATGGGTGAAGACGTCGATATCTACGACGATGCTTTGCAGCTCTTGAAACCTTTCCAATTGTCATACAACAAAGGCCTTATCGAGAATTTTAGCATCGAAACTGATGTGCCTGCGTGGGCAACGAATATAAAACGGAGTATAGCCGGAATTTTACAATTGGACCTTCTCAATTTGGAAAAGGAAGTCGCATTTCATTCTAGCGAAGTAAGTTATGAGCTAATTTTTCAAAATGCGTGCATGAACTGCGTGTATTGCTTGGATTATATTTTTCAATTAAAATACTGGTCAATATATAACGTTTATGACACATATATATATATATATATATATATATATATATGCTTGATAGAAATTGTAATTTGCAGATAAATCATTACGGCAAATGTAATATTGATTACATTGTGAGTCCCGAAGGAGAGAATCAACGTTTGATAAGAAAGTCGCTAGATCCTCGGATATGTATCGGTCATCCGAATCGTTATTGGTCGAACGTTCCTAAAGTACAATGTACCGACGAGGATCAAGTATGTTATTGATGTATCCTGTTGATTTGATTAATATTTATCAAATTATATTATCATCTTTTTAGAATCCTGTTCTAAAGAGCAGCGAAAGAGTGTACAGGTTGAGGACCGATGGGCACGCCCATGATATCATTTCTGTTAACGCGTCTGGAGGTATCTACGTACAACCCTTTCAAAGCATGGGAGAAGCACACTACCATTTTGTTCAGTACGTTTCGTCTGACAAGCATGTTAAAACCTTCATCATAAGAACAAAATATCCAAGTTAGCGTACCAAAAAATGAATGTTAATTATTAACATTGACACGACTAATATGTTCTCGACGCATGGCAATAAGATATCATTTTTATCTCTTAGGCAAACCATTGAATTATTCTCAGTAAAGAATATAACGGACAAAATAATGACGAATAAATTACGATTCGCGGTACTTCAACACGAGCTACCAGAAGAAGATCTCACACAGGGTAGAGGTACTCCTGACAAGAGTTTTGTCTTTAAATCTGTAAGTCCATCGTTTTTTCTTGATATAGTAATTGTCCGTTTCATTTGAATTTTTATTATTTTACAGATAAGTCGCTTACTAGACCGTTTAAGTCAGAGGCTTGAAAATCCTGGCTTGGACACTGAAATCCCCAATTTACACAACACAACGATATCCGTACTTCTCTATTATCTCGGTATGCTAGATCGTGTTGATTTAGGAAAGGCGTACAATCGAATTTTAGGGACTAGTTACAAGGAAGAGACGACACGGTATTCATACCAATTTCCATCTCTCTCTCTCTCTCTCTCTCTCTCTCTTTCTCAGAACAAACTGTCATTTATCTTTGCATTTATTATAATTAATACAATAGGAATATGTTTCTCGAGGCGTTGCCACAAGTCGGAAGTAAAGAGTCCGTGCTTTTTATATTGGATCTCATTCAAACCAACAAGGTGCCCGACATATCCGCGATTCAACTTCTTATGCAGCTGCCGTTCCATATCAGAAAACCAGATGTCCAATTGCTGGTTAGTTTGCAGCCACTCCTTTCTCTGTCAAGCAAAATTCCCGGGGAAGTGCAAAATACCGCAATCCTTACATATGGCACACTGATATACAAGACATGTTTGGTGTACTGTCCGTATGAGATGTTGGACGATTACGTGCGTCTGTATCTTGACAAATTTACAGGTATACGATGATTTTTATTAATCTCATCTAGGGATATCATATTCGAAGCTTCGAAACTTCAGTATAAATCGACGATAAAATTCGAATTATTCCATTCAAATTCGAAATATGGAAGCTGTTAATAGATTTTGGAAAGTGCAACAAAATGCTATGCAATTGGAGAATATCAATTTAACCCGTACAATATTAAAACATTCCAAGACGTCGTAAAGACGTCCTTTAGACAATACCCAGACGTCAATATTTATTAAATATTTTAAAAATATAGATATTTTGTAAATATCCGGAGAAAGTCAGATAAAGATTATGATAAGTGTTGAAAAATACTTATGACAAATATTTTTCATAAATAATTAAAAGATGGCTTAGACATTGGTATAGACATACATTTGGATAAGTATCCTTGGTTCAATTCTGACATTTTTATTTATTTAAGATAAAGTGAGTGAAAAAAAGTAGTAAACAACAAATCTCATTAACTGTATCGTAAAATAAATGCAAATCTTGCTATGATATGTAACAGCATGATGCGAGAAAAAATTATATTCTTTGGGACAATAAATATTATTTATTATATTTATTATTAAAAACATTGTACCGATATTTTTCAGCTCTTGAAATTTCGAATATTCACACTTGCATCATTCGAATATAATGTGAAAGTTACGAAACTCGAAGCTTCTAGTACAACTTCTATAGCCTTCTAATCTCGATGTATCAATATATATTGTTCACTTTATATCGTTTGGATAGAGAAGTCAATTATTTGTTGACAGAAGCTACACAGTACGAACAGAAGATGATCTGGCTGGAGGGCTTGGCAAACATACAGTTGGGCAGGGTTGTGGAATTTTTAGAGCCTATAGCTAGCGGTGGCAACGCCGAATCGCGACATTTCCGTGTACTTGCGGCTTGGGCTTCTCTTCCCACAGCGCCATTGAGGCCCGACGTTGTGAGCAATTCACGTGCTTTTAATTGAAAAAAAAAAAGAACGACCAGAATTATATAATTCACGTGATTATTTGCCGCAGATTTATCCTGTGTACTGGCCAATCTTAGTCAACAGAACCGAACACTTGGAGATGAGAGCAGCTGCGCTGACTTTGCTGGTTGTTTCCAGCCCTACACCTAACAGATTGATATCTCTGTATTGGTACATGCAAAGCGAGCCTTGTCAACACTTGTACAATTATTTTTACACGATGTTAAAGTCTGCGGAACGCAGCACATGTCCCTGCTACAAGCCTATGTAAGCACATACACAGCAACGGTATACAAGAAATAACATAGATTCGTGTGAGATTGAATATATCATTCTACTCGTTGTAACTATCGTTATATAAATTTTCAGAGGCAGAATCGCGGGCCAGTTTGGTCGTTTGCTCCGGAAACCGTTGAATAGTAAATATCTCGTTACCGGTAACTATCTGGTTGACTACCAAGATTCCTTGAGGAGATTCGGTGCTATGTTGCACGGCATTATCATAGCTAACCCATCGACAAATATTCCCGAAGTACTTTACGTGACTTTAAATAATTACGGCAGTGGGACGCATGTCAATCATGTATCCGTGAGTAGTACACGTTCTCCAAGCAGCTATACTCATAAAACTTTTCCAATTGTTGTATGTCGTCCGCTTCGCATATTGTTTTGAAAACGTCCTCAAAAGGATGGGGAAATATTTAATTTTGAAATGTAAGGCGCCGAATCTAATGTTTGATTGCTAAATTCTTCTTCAATTCTAGTTATATGTCAAGGCGGAAGGTATTTTCCACACGTTAGCGACTTCTTTCGACAATCCGACAAACATAAGGGATGTTTTGAAAGAGTTCAAATTGGACGAAAGAAGGAAGGGCCCCGTGCATTTGGAAGTGATTACGCGTATACAAGAGAAAACGGTCTTGTGCATTCATTTAAACGAGTCAAGTATCATTAACGGATTGAAGTGTAAGTTTGTAATTTGAGATACGTGTTGATTGAAGTGTAAGTTTGTAATTTGAGATACGTGTGAAAATTTGAGATACGGATTGAAATGTAAGTTTGTAATTTGAGATACGTGTGATTACCATGATTACTGATACCTTATTGTATAATCTTCCAGATTTGTCTTCTTTAGCGGATAACATATATCATATGTATCATAACATGGAGTTTCATGTCAATCAACAACGTATAAATGTGCCCTTGACAATAGAATCGCTGCAAGTGACCGATTTCGGTACTAACGTTAGACTCGCGATGATGGCTACGTCTTTTTTCTCAATGAGGGGGAATTTTACGCGCAATTTCCTGGAACGAAATAATCATGCTATTTTACGGTAAAAATCTTCACAGGGTGTCTCAGAACCGCTATGTATATTTCTAACAGATTCTTCGGGATATTCAAGGACGAAAATTCAACAATGGTGAAGCTACAATAATTCTTAAGTAAGCGATCAAAGTTTATGTAATCGTACAGCTGAGCGCCTTCCCGCGCTCGCAATGGTATGGACTGTCAACGGATTCTTTCGACAATTCCAAAAATAGATTATACACCAAATAAATATTGCTCGCATAACATAATAATCTGCGGGAAATTTGTGGTCAAAATTTATATTCCTCTTACGCGTAAGACGATTTCCAGATCGTAAAGCACAAAAAAATCCAAGTTACCCATTTCTCTTGGTGAAAATTATATTTGCAAAAAAATTTTCAAAAAAAATCTCTTCATCGTGACAGCATTCTTGTCCGTGTTGTTGTCATACTAAATCGCGGGAAATGTCAATCGTACGATTAGTTAACTTTGTTTATAATAACTAAGAAATATCGTAATCTCGCCGTTTTCGTACTTGAATGTCCCGAAGAATTTGTTATGCTATAATAGAAATCGTTTTTATTTGTTCTTAATAACAGAAGTATCATCGCTTTATATATATTATAATGTATTCGATATTATTTTAGCACATCTGTTCACGGCATTGAGACGATAGAAAATTACAATCCGTTAGTTGATTTGTGGCATAGCGCTCAAAGGGTTCACTCGCTACACGGATATCTTCCTCTTAACATTACGACCGGATTCGAAGAACGCCTATTTATTTCGTACAACATTCCAGGAGGTAATATCGATTCCGTAGGACTCGTTCACTACATTCACTGGTCGCTATTGCTCAACTACATTCGAATGATACTTGCGAAATTTATGATACTTTACGCGCGGAAAACAAAAGCAAGTTTTATTTTCACACAAAATTATATATTCTCGCTTATATACGAGAACATGAGTCTTGAATTGATATTAATTTTTCTTCCGTGTGCCGTTTCTAGATTTAACGAACGATCAAGTTTTTTACCAGGTATCATACCGTGTCATAATGCCCTTTTCGTTGTAGAAAATCTCAGGACAGGAATTACAACGCATGCTAGAACACTCACTAGCATCAGAGGCGCCAATGTGAAATCAAAATTGGAACGGGCTTGTCATTCGTGTCCGATATCGTATACAGTAAGAAAATCGCCTCTCTCCAACATACAGGTATAAATGTTGCCTCGAAATGATCTCTGCTACTATTAAATACTCGTGTTTGATATAATTTACTTTCTTCTTTTTTTTCCTATTTACCCTATAGACGGTGAATGCTTTTAATATCAAACTTCCCGAATTAGGTGGTCAGATGCAGGTGGAGGTATTCGATTGTGAAAGCGCGGTGTCATACGAAACTCTGATTAACGAAATTTGGTCTTCTCATCGAAGCAATTATCAGTAAGCGACATATCATTTATATTAATGCCTGCTAATTTGCCGAGCATTGGGAAACACCTGTCGAATAATTTATTTTCTCAAACAATTTTGTAGAACATGGCCGAGCATGCAATTTGCCTTAATCGGGTTACATTTTTTGGACTATCTCACCTACATGCCACCAAAAGGCAGTTGTGGACTGGCTGTTTACATCGAGGCACTCGATTCGCGACCATCGCAGGTTAGATTATCATGTACAAGGTAGTTTGAAAGGCCAATTACCTCCGAAATCATTGGTTTTGTGGAAAAAAAAAAGGTTTAAGACAAAACTTGCGGCAGGTTATCTCTTCTGGTTCCTTTTGAATTAAAGATCCGAGCTGGATATTGTCATAAATGTTTTGAAAAGGTCTCGATGTCAGTTATCAAAATCTATAATAAAATGCGAGGGTACCCATTTCAGGGTTTTCTTTTTTCTTTTTAATCATCTTGACAAGTCATTCTAAGATCAGTTTCAAGATATACTGCCATCTAGTATAATTTCCTCATCATTATAAGTTTTGCCTCAAACATTTTTCCAGAAAACCAATGATTTCGAAGATAATTGGCCGGACTTTGAAATCCACTTGTATATCTGAGCCATAAATTTAGAAGAAACATAAAAATGTATCAAAGGATTTTGCTTTTACGGGGCTATGTGTGTGCAAGATAAAAAACGAAATTAGTAGGCACACACATTTCTTATAAACATAAGATAATTGACAACATTTATACGTTACATCAAATGCTTCTTACTAGACGAGATTGGAATACACGAAACACGGAAGCTATCATATGTTATCTTTGACGCATCGCAACTTGGAGTCTTCGCGAATTCTTCATCAGTGGAATCTGGCTGCGTTATATGAAAGCATTAGCTGGCTGTCGGATGTCATTAAAATGAAAGCATCGAAGATCGCGCCTAACGAGCCCATATTGAAGGTAAATGTCAAGATTTTACATAAAATCTACGATAAATACAACTGATTGATTTTAGTTCTGCGTAGAGGCCGAGAGGCGCATGCCGTGGCAATGGGAGTTCTTGAGTAATGAACCGAGCGATCTGTCTCGCATTAAATTAAATATCGTCTGGGGACCGTCCGACACTGCGAAAGGAAGGTGCAGTGGATCCTCCGTAACAATGAACTTGGTTGGCGAAGTCAGCCGCGAGCAGATTGAAGAGAGCAGAAAGATGAACGGACCTTACGGTGAATGCAAAAAGGAGTCCGAGGGCAAGAATTTTGTTCCTTATACGAATTCTTGTTACGAGGTGTCCCGAGAATTGTCGACGTTGCGGAAATATAAGATCGTTGCGCACTACGAAAACGTGAGTTTGAGAATTCTACAATAACAAACCTCATATACAGAATATACTGATAGTATTCAAAACGACACAGTTACCAGAGAGCCTGTCAAAGTTAATTTGGAGAATGCACGCCTTGTACGATTTGCTCGGTGGAAACAGCAGCAATGCAAGGAACTCCGATGAACTTGTAGCGACCGCAGTTTTCCCAAAAGAATCTAACGTGGGCGAGCTGCAACTTAACGGGGATAAAATTGCGATCGAATATAACTCGCATTACATCGATCTTTTCCTGACACGAACAAGAATCCACAAGTATATGGAAATACCTTTATTCAGAATGTTCTCTAGTACGTGTAATGTTTTTTTCTCTATTAATAACATAATATTATTATAATTAATTATTATAATATTATCGTATCCCATAATTCTGAATTGAAAATGTCACATATCACTGCTTCTGAGTCTTACTAGTCCAACTTCAATGCATATAATAATTACTTAACCATAACTCAAGTGTTTGTATTACCTAACGTTTATATTTTAGGCACGTGCATCATAACATCGGATTCAATAAGAACAGCATACGATATGACCTATACCTTCGTTGAAAATAGCGAAGTGATATTACTCGGACAATGTTACGACGAGAACCCCAGACTAGCGTTAACCGCAAACAATGGTATGTACGGAATTAGCATCAATTTAACTGACGAATCAGGAACCACACGAATCACAGCCGGCAAGGATAGGGGGACCCTATATAATGCCACGTCGTTCATACAACTGCAATCTGATTATGTATTTCATACAATGGGAACTAAAAAGTAAGTGGAGGGAAGTCGTTCGGTATTAAGTAAAGAGAATTTGAAACAAGAGTGAAATCAGTCTACAATTTAATATAAAGTCCTCTTTGGATGCAATCTTGTGATAAAATCACTTTTCGAAACAACAATAATTTGTCACTTCTCTGTAGGATCAAGAGAGGTGACGAGATGATCGATATCGTGCTACCCAATATCTTCCTATACATGCATTGGACGCGAGAGCAAATTCTACTTTTCTTCCCCAACCATATGCTAGACTTCAGCTGTGGAATATGCACGCTTAGTAACCCCAACATCGACAGATTATACGAAAAGCTCTAATTCTGCAGAATATGTATGTACGATATATTCATATATATGTATGTATGATACGATGCGATAATGATGTTCACAAATCATTTGTAGAAAATAGAATAGGTATTAGAATATTGCAACTAACGACAAAATAATAGTTTCGTGTATTGTTCTTAATATCTCTATCTGATGAACAATAAGACATATATCTATGTAATTGTGTACGTGTTATGTTAACATTCGGATTTTCGATCGTATCAAAATTAGTTAATCGATCGATGGAACTTCTTTAACCTCTATGTCAAAACATTTTATTTTCCGAGCCGGTAAATATTAAATGTCAATGAGTAATATGCTAAATAATACAATCCAAGCTGTACGGTTAATTATATTTATACATTTCGTCTTTTTTTTTTACACATAAACTACAAATCTCAACGAACAATAAAACAAAGTTATTTTGTCATGTTATTTTTTAAATGATTGAATCTTCAGGGATATTCGATATCTTTGTTTATCAAAAAATAAGGAATTTAAGAACTGTAAATAGACACGCACAAATACACATAAATATATATATGCAAAACAGTATATAGCTTATTTATTCAAATTTTTATGCAAGTTTATAAATAATTTGTACTACATCATAAATATATCACGTACACTTTAAATAAACAGCATTAATATTTATTATAAATGTAATCATGCTTCTTTCTGTAACAATGTTTGTATTCTCTCATTGTACAAAAAAAATATGCTTTCTTTTTATTTCACTCGAGGTAAATTCACGTATTAAATAATAATGTATCAAGATTATTTTAAATTATATCACACATAATATTTCCTCATAAACATTATTGACATTTGTAAAATAAAGTATGCAGAGGCTTTTATCTCTAGACACAATTAATTATCATTCTCTAATCTATATTTATTTTCCAGACACGTGTCTAAATGTTGATTCATGAAACTTTCTGGTATCATCTGCATACATACTGGACAGGGATGTTTTGTTTCAATAGAGTCGTTTCCTGCAGCAGACGTATCATCTTCATCATTTATTACGAATTTGTCATCAAAAACAGCTCCTATGCATTCGTCTAGGTGTTCACTTAATGATACTCCAGGTGCAATCTGTGCGTTGCAAACTAAACATTGCTGCTCGCGATTCGTCGCGTTGCTTTCATTCGCACTAACATCGATGCAAGATTTTGGATATTCGATGACGGAATTATCCAAGTCGGAATTAGAACTGCTTATGCTGATTATGCTGTCATTTGATGCCTGAGAAGTTGAAAGAATGCAAGTTTTATGAACTGAATCGTTTTCTAAAAGACATTCGTCAAGATGCTGATTAATATCTGCTGCTGGAACCATTTTGTTACAAACGGGGCAGCTCACGTATTTAGTGTCACTTGAATCGTCTAACTTCACACGCTTGTTAGAATCTGTATTGGCGGTTGTGAAGAATATTCGAATAGGCGATGCTAACTTTTCATTGCTACTATTATTAAGCTTATTGATCAATGGTCCAGATTTTCTGTCAAATTTACCATCTGTCCTTTTTCTTATTTGATTCATTGGTTGATTTAAATTTGAAAATGGTTTATTAGCAGGCTTCTTTTCCGCAGCTGATGGTGACTTTGATGATAAATCTTTCTTCGTTAATTCATTTGGGCCATTTTTACTTATATGCAAAAATTTTCTCAAGAGGTTGCTCTGGCCACTGTTACTACCTCCTAAAGTACCGGAGTAAGCGAACGTGGGACTTTTTGAAGCAATATTTTTTGTGTTACTTTCTACTTTTCCACTCGGACCACCAATATTCCAGCCATGTACATTATTGCTAGTGTTGCCGAGCTTTTTCATTCCCGAGTCATTTTTCTCGACTCGAATGCCAGGCGAGTTTGTCATATCTTTATTGTTAATAGTTTTATTTCTGTTTGTTTGGATAAATGTTCTATTGTTATTAGTAAATACTTTCGAATATGCAGGCTTAGCTTTTGCTGGAGTATTCTTTGTCAACCAATCAGAAATGTTTTTGTCTGATTTGTTATTTTGCTTTGACTTAAAATTCTCTGGCTCTTTTATTTTTACAAACTCGCCATTGCAATTTACTTTATGTCTGAGCCACCAGAAGTCTGACGGTCCAGGCGCACGATTCGTAGCTCGTCGCACCATTCCAAAAAATGGTGGTCTGTGCTGGCAAGGTCCGTTACATTTCCACCAATGCTGCTGGTACAATCTCACTTCATCGTGAAAGCTGTGGTATATCTACATTTGCATAATGAATATAATCAAATTATAGATAAAAAATTCAAGGTAAAATCAAGTAAAACTGTCATTATAGATGCACATCTTAAATATTAAAATAAATATTCATTACTGACTGTTATATTAGTTCCTGCTTCTTTATTTATCCTGTGCATATGCTCACAGAAATTTGGTCCATGACCGTCTCGATTGCGATTGTTATTTGTTAAGAACAAGTATGCATGGATCATTTCATGCTGTAATTAAATATATATATGTTGAAATTCTTATATCTATTTGAGAGGAGTGCAATTTCATTTTTATATCTAGATATGTTGAAAGTCTCACCAACAAAGTTTCCACAAGATCTTTCCTAGGTCTAAGTTTGAGCAATGGTGCACTGAGCGAGATCACACATTGCTTATTATTATTATGAAATGTACAAACTCCAGCACAACTAAAATTAAATATTATTTATTACCTTTGTATGCTATGAAAGGTTATATACATACATATGTAAAAAAGTAATATTTACCTTGTCATTCTACTACTCCACTTGACTTCAACAGAACACAAAACGCTCCAGAAAAATCGTATATTGAATTGCACAAATAATGTGTAAATGTTAGGGGTAGGGTCTATTAGTTCTAATGTATGATCGACCAATGTTCTTGGCTTATAATTTTCCTAGAAACAAAAGATTTTCTTGTCCAATTTGTATAAGAAAAATATTGATAAGTATAAGAAGAATATATTTTCTATATTTGATATTCTTGATGATATAATCGAAATTTACATAATTTTTTAGTAATCAATACCTTTTCTGGATGAATTGCATTTTCTGTCACACCTAAACAATTCAACTCTTCGTGGATGTCAAAAGCTACAAGGAAATCTTTCTTTTTCTGCGATGCCATTGTTCTCAACACTTGCTGTGTACTACGAGAGAAACCGTGAAATATTTTATGTAACATTATTCACACACTTTAATATCTCATAAGACGAGAGTAAATAAAGAAGCACATCTTACTTACTTTTACAACGTACTTTTACAACGTACTTGGTATCTGAGATAAACTTTTCTTCCTTTTTACTTATTATTTAACGAACATCTTTTGGAAAACAGAATTATACATATGGAGAATTTATAATTTGAAAATGGTACAAACATATACACATACAGAAAACGACGAGAAAACGAATATAAGTTAAGTTCTTATGTAGCCATTTTATTTAACGTTTAGGCTACGTTCGGAAATACACACTGAGGTTAACGTGGCACTTAATTGACCAATCATGATGTCGAAATCTTTTTGTCCAGATTGGCCAATTGAAGGCCACTCTCCCTTTATCTCCAGTAGTATTTTCGAACGCAACCTTAGCTACACTGTTCTCGAATACGGAATAGAACATTTTTAGAATTTCCCAAAAACAGTTTCGAGATCCCAAGATGGTGTAGAGATTTAAGTGTCGGTCTACAAAATTAGGTATTTTAAGCCATAAAAAGTTGACCAATTACAGTTAATTATTTTCTTCGACTGTGATTGGTCAATTTCTTAAGGCTTAAAATATCTATCGTGGATCGACACTTAGAAATTCTGTATTTAATAAATAATCGGCGCATTTCCGACAAATTTATTTTATAATAAATAAAATGCTCTATGTGTAACACATATGATTTGTATTTCTATATAAGTACTTTTTATACTTTTCGCATTTGAAAACGCACGATAATAGCCAGCAAAACGTTTATTTTGCAACTGTTGGAAGTGTCCTGTGCTAACATTGGATTATTCTTGTAGATCTAAAAAATTAATCCAATCTTAGGTCAGAAAACTTTCAACAGTTGCAAATTAAACGTTCTGCTGTACGTATCCTTTTCACACAAAATACGGAAACGTTTATCGTGTGGTAAGAAATAGCCAATCAACGTGCTACTTTTCCATGAGAACTAAAAGTTTATTAGCTACTGCGTCTACTCGTTTCGTGGTGAGGAAATTATATTTATGAAATGTGGTAACTACCGCCGGTGAATTGTGATAATTGTTTAAAAACATTATTAAACATTGTAGGCCGAAATGGCTAATAGTGGTTGTATTAATATATATTAAGAAAACATCGGTTTCATGACAAAAGTCCGAATCAGTATCTGAATGGGTATTTTATTCCAAAGTAAGGTTATAGAAATATCATAAACGACTTGATTACAGAATTACAGGATTTTATAATTGCTGTGTGATAGGGTTTTAATCTATCTGTATATAAGAGACAATTATGGTACGATATTTCCTTAGATTTTCGTACATTGGTACACAATACAGGTATATAATGTCAAATATTAATATTTTACTCAGCATACATTTTTTATGCACTTATTCTTTTTATCTTCTGTTTTTATTACATAACGTTACTGACGTAAAGAGGTGTGCAGAAGCAAGTTTCTTCACCATACGTACGGGATACCGACACCATACAAGGTGCTTTAGAAGCTGCTTTGCTAACCATCGTGCCAAAACCTATAATTAGACCAAGTATAATACTTTCCAGCAGGTAGCTTTTTCTATCTTTTATGTTACTTTTGTGTAATTTCAATATTCTTTAGATATTTTACATCTTTAATATAACTGCAATACTTAATACATCTAGGATATGCGGTATATCTTATTGATAAAGGAAATTGATATTCTGTTTGATATACTAAAACTGAGATGAATATGCTACTTCATTATGACTTGATAAATACCAACCAACAGTGACATAACATTGTTAACAATATTGTAATTTTGCACACAACAATGCAATATAACATGTTTGTTACATAACATTGTTGAGTGGGAAATTTATAATATTGATATTACTGATGCTTGGTGTGTTTACCGGATATTATGTAATTTCTTACATTGGACATTTGGTAAATATCGATGATAGAGAATTGTTTTCCCAAATATTAATAACATTTCTCGCAACGGTTGAATTCATTAGTTTAGAATTAGAAAGAAATAAAAAAATTGAAGTTTTTTAAGTAAATTTGTGATATGAATTTAACAGATTATTCTTAGAAATTTTGCAATACATAAATTTGCAGAACAGATGCTGGAGTCCATGCTTTATGCAACACTGGTCATGTAGAGCTTCAAAATAAATATAACGTTTTATATAAGACAGATGAAATAAACAGATTCGTTAATAATTACTTCAATAAATGCGGTCATACTATTAGGTAACTATTTTTAGAGACATTCAATCTAATATTATTACATATATTTTAACATATCTGTTATTTGATATATTGGTTAAAACTATATTTTAGGTTACTGGAATGTACACCTGTCACGAATGACTTTCATGCAAGATTCTCGTGTAAATCCCGAACTTATATATATAGATTTATGATACCTAAAGTACCTGATGAGCAAAGATTATCCCTGGTAGATACACAACATACTTACTTTATAAGGTAATTATTAAGAAGGTAAAGTACTAAGAGCCAAAAAATATTATTTTATTATAGTATGTATATATATATGTGTGTCTTTTAGAGAATCCAATTTCGACATAGATAGAGTCAAACATGGCACAGAATTGTTTATGGGAATAAAAGATTTTACTACATTTACTCCTCCACCTAAAACAAATAAAGAAATGGTATACGTACGTTCCTTGCATATCTTTGCCTTGGAAGAGGCACAAACTTTAATACCTTTTGATCCGCTGTCCGAAAATTTTAGATATTTTCATTTTGTGTGTAAGGCGAAATCCTTCTTGTATAATCAGGTAATTAGGTCTTTATAAGAAATGTCTTAATAAAAATGCATAAAAATATGTTAAAAAATGTATATTAAGTACTAAGTAAATATATAGTTCTTGGTAAGAACACTAAGAATATTTCTTATTGTTGTTATTTCATATAGATCAGGCGAATGGTCGGTGCTTTGATTGCTTTAGGACGGAGAAAAATAACAGAAAAAGATATCACTGTTATGTTACAAGTTCCTTCGCATAATAATTGGGATCCACGTATTACTCCTGCACTAGCAAGTGGTTTACATCTTGTGAATTTAGAATATGATCAGGAGGAACTAAGTCGTTGTACCATATTGGATGATCAGAAAGTACAGTCGGAAGGCCTGCCGTCAGAGGAGCAAGAACTGCAATTGGAAGAACAAAAGCAAGAACTAGCAAAATAAAGAAAAGAAAAAAAATAACAATTTATAGAATTATCAATATTGGAATAATTGAGAAATAATATTTAATTTTTTATATAATGATAACGTGAGTGTGTTATTAGTTTGGAACAATGTTATACAGCGACATGCAAGTGGAAGCTACTATATTGTTTCAGGTGCAAATATATTTTAAAAGAAAATAATCATCGATCTTGGCACAATGGATTTACAGGAACTTATCGCAAAAAAGAGATCGTCATTGAGGTCTTGCAAAACTGTGGTAACAGATTCACTTGGCAATAAATGTGAGATTGAACACGGTCGAGTGAAAAAATTAGAAAGAGGAATGCCTTTTGTAATAGATGAGAAACCTGATTTACATGTGGCCAGTATAGTACCGGGATTATATCTCAGCTCGCAAGATCCAGCTGTGTGCAGTGATATATTAAAGAGATACAAAATAGGACACATTTTGAGTATAGGTGTTAACATTTCTGAAAAATTTGATGATATTCGGTATTATAACTGTGATTTGTTAGACTTACCGGAATCGAATATAATGCCATCAATAAAGAAATGTGTTGATATTATACATGCGAATCGTAAAGAAAATATTCTTGTACATTGCAATGCTGGCGTTTCTCGGTCTCCTGCAATTATCATCGCTTATTTAATGACTATGATGGAACTGTCATACAACGAGGCTTATGATATAGTAAAAATAGCAAGAAGTTGTATTAAACCTAATGATGGATTCGTAAAACAATTGTTAAAAATGCATCTTTCGGTGAGTTATCATAATATATCTGAAACGTGACAACCCCGGAAAAAATTTTCCACATAATTAGATTATAATTATATATGACGTCATATGTAGAACATGTATGTGTCTATTTTCTATATATCTATATATCTATATCTATATATATAAATATATAATTTATATATGAAGTGGAGATACAATTACATGTGATTATATATATTTATACCGGAAAATTATTTATATACCATATTTTTCGCCGATAAATTACTATCTTTTCATCTTATTTCACTTGAGGCAAGATGGAAAGGACAAAGAAGGTAACACGCGTTTGATTAAATAGAGCGGATAAATGGATCAATGATGTAATATATTGTTACAATAGAATCCACGTATTATAACATTATTATTTACTTATGTGTACAGAGAATATTGTTTTATATAATTACAATATATCTTATTATGTTGTAACTCATTAGAAAATTATATTCATGCACAGCATCTATCAAATTCTTAGCCAAAACTAAGCATATTAAAATTTACTAATTCTGGCTCTCTTACATTTATCATGCATTGGAGATGACACATAGGTCGCCGTACCAAGTAGATTTATAAAAATTACTGTAAATCTAAAAAATATAAGTGAATTTCTGTATACATGATAATCTCCTATTATTTAATCCGCAATATAGTGTATCATTGTACCCACGGTACCTATGTATAT
>NW_014555562.1:26441-156658 GCF_001313825.1 Dinoponera quadriceps
TAGAATAGTTATTATCAAGTATATCCATATACGTGTTTACATGTGATGTGTGTGTATATATATATATATACAATAATATATATATATATATACAGGATGTATTAAAAACTATCAGACGACATTTTGAGGATGGACAGTTTCCTCAATTTGAAGTAGATTATTGCCGCAATAAAAATGTCGAAGTATTAATAAATCAAACTTCGAACCAAGTCGTTAAAAATACAAAATTTCGCGAAAATAATGTTCCAGACGAATTATAAAATGACTTCATTTTAAGACTTTGTTATTACAATATCGAAATACAAAAAAAAACTTCAATATACAAACGACGACCTCTGGTATTTTTTCCCCCAGAGAGAAAGAATAAATTTCAATCTTAACCGGGGAATCCATCCTAAAAATATCCACTGATAATTTTTGGATATATCCCGGATAATTTATTTATATGTATAATCTATTATTCACATTCCTCCAACAATTGAAATGAGCTGTCTCGAAGAAAATAGACAAGGCACTTGAACTGAATATTTTTTTCTTAGCTAGTTGGCCTCATAAATAGTAGAATGTAAGGATTTGCACATCAAAACTGTATACGAAATTGTAAAACAGGACAAATAAATTAAAGCCGGCTATCGAAAGGAATTCGTGTATCGTTCACTACTCGTGTAACATCGAGATAATTTGACGATTCTCTGCAACAGTGCCGATCTTACGTATTATTATGCTTGGTGGTGAGTCTTATAAGCGGCGCGGGGAGCATCAAGGCCTTCTAAATATTGCGTTCCTCCTGAATTGATTGCAGGCAAGGATTAAAAATAGTATAATTTCGGTCAGCCCAAATTACGCGATGCTAAAAAATGCGCGCGAGATAATGATCTGTGGCGTTTGTTCGCAAAAGTTACGGCTAGCAACACAAGATACATTTTCTCCACGAAGTGTGGACATTTCGCTCACGGAAATTATATAGGTTTCAATCCCCGATTGCAAAATCTGTCGCTCGCGCTGATGAATATGCGTCTGATGATGATGCATCGACAGATTTCTTCACTTACGTCATACTTGAAACTTCAGAGACGCGTGAACCGAGTCTGCGGAGTAACCAGTTAACGTAGTTTTAAAAAGTTACGTTAAACCCTAGGAACAAACGTTTTTTTTCCCCCCTTAGAAAGCCTCCACACGTTGTTTTTTCCCTCGTTTCATTTTTCATTCATTATTCTTTTTGATATTCGCGAAGATTTTACAGTACAAATGTCAACAATCGTGATGCAGTTTTAGAAACCACCTCACTAGTGGCACAACGCAACGAGAAAATGCGATATATGTACAAAAAGATATAAATAAATTAACAAATTATTATGCTAAGTCCAACGAAAAACGTATGACCGTTTGCAGTCTATACGCGGGACAGAGATTATATCTGTGAAAATATATATAATACACGAATAAATTGGTTGGATTCTGCAGGAAAGAAACCAACACGTACGAATCCATTGTAGAAGACAAATTGAGAATACAGGGAATACAGTCAATTTGTATTTTACGACAAACATGCGGTTGACTTTATTTGACTTTTCTCTCTCATTTTTGCGAGTTTGGTCCTTTCTCTGCAGAAGCGTCCCGATTATTTCCCACGAAGCCACAGTCTTAAGTACAACATATCTGTACCTGGAAGGCATATCAACAGAGACAAAAGCCACGAGATTGAGCCGAGAGAGTGCACGAAATGACACGCGCGACCGATTGGACTCAGAGACATGGCGATGAACTTAGAGAACATGCGTTGCAGTTACAGATACATAGGACATCAGTATTATGAATTGTAAATATAAACATCATCGTCAAACGTTGTGTAGTAAACCAGTGTCAGAGTCCAATAGAGTGGCCAGGTCGTATGCAGCAACGTCAGTAATGGAACAGGGAACCACCCAACACAAGTGCGTATGCGTGTATGAGTTATGTGTATGGGTTTGTTTAATGTGTTTTATACGCGCGTGTGTGTGTATGTATGTGTGTGTGTGTGTGTGCATCGAGTGTGTACATGCGTATACGACGTATGTGTGGTGTTTTTTTATATATCGTTTTTTGTCAGAGGAAAGTTATCTTATAATCGTTAGTTTAACCATCGATTCGTTCCATCGACTTTTTCTAACGGATTTAGATCTACATTTTAACGCTTAACTCCCCACGGACCGTCCGGAGTGGCAACAGGTACGTGAGAATAGCCGGCAAACTGAGGGAACTCCTCCACGCTGGCTGTGTTCGGTGCGCTTTGAGGCTGCTGTTGCTGCTCCCACGGTCCTCCCTTGACGATGAAGCCGGCGTCGTTCTCATTGCCGCCGACTATCCCGTCATCGCGCTGAGGCGAGCGCAGACTTTCGCGGTACTCGTTCTCTACCACGTCTTGCATCTGGGGCACGCAAATCAATTTTTCTTAATTTGCAATCGTCTATGGTGACTCGCTAATAATGACGTTTTCAGCGAATGACACTTACATACTCCTCCTCCAGATTCAGCAGACGATCCTTGGCGTCGGCCACGTTCTCCTCCGCTCCCACGATCGTCACGACATTAGGATCGGCGTCGGTTTTCCTTGGGAACTTTATGTCGACTTTAAATTCGTCCATTATCTTGCGGATGTTCCTGCCTTTCGCGCCGATCAATCGCGAGTGCACGGCAGCGTTTATCTGCACTTCTTCCTTCGTCAAACCATTCTGAAAGGAACGAGAGAGATCGAATAACGAGTTGCGATACGTGAATTGGACGTTGTTAAACATTTCCAGCAGAGAGGTCGGACCAACTCACCAATTCGTTAACAATTTTCATGATATCGTCCCGCGCGCTGTACGCATTCTTCTCGTATCCTGTGATCGTGATAATATGTTCCTCAGGGTCACCCTTGCGCGGGAAATTAATTTGGACGTCGTGATCGCTTCGTATCTTGCTGATTACGGCTCCCTTCCGGCCGATTATTTTCGGGTGATACTCTGGATCAACTTCGAGCTATTTCGCGAATAACACAATTAATTCAGTTTAACGCGCGTATATTTAGTACCTATCTTCTCGATAAAAAAGAAAGTTTAGATATATTTTACCAATAATACGATACGTCTCCACCGACTGATATCTTCCTTAAAACACCTACCTTTAGTTCAAACGACTTTAACGCTCGGTCTTGACGTTCGGCCTTCAAAGCCTCGCATTTCTCAAGAATGGCTTCCTTCGCACTTTGGACACACGACGGTGTTCCAGAGATCTGGGAAAAAAAGATATCAAATGAAATACGTATATTTCAAGTTTAATAGTTAATGCAATAGAAATTACTTTGATGTAATCCAGTTTTTCTTCCGCCGGAGAGAGCATAATGTGTACGTCGTACGTGTTCATCAGCTCTCGCACATCTTTACCTTTCTGGCCGATAATCGAGCGGTGGAAATCAAACGGCACGTCTACCTAGAAGCGGGAGAGAAGAAGACGTGATTTTGCTTGAGATCAGTTTTGTAATTGCGAGATTCGTCCGACGCGAGAAAAAACATCGTCAATTGTACGAACTTGAATCGTAACAGGCACGAGGTCAAGTAAAGCTTGCTTGGCAGCAGCAACGTTCTCTGGTTGTCCAGTGATGCGAATAATATCGCAAGCTGGGACGGTATCTCCAGCTTCTCCTCTGTTCTCGCCGTTAATCTGTTCCGGTGCTTTTTGCTCGTCTGGAACGTACGTGAACGGTCGGTGCTTTCGTATACTTAATGAAAATAGAAAGCACAAGGCAACTCGAGGTTATCACAGAAAATGAAATGCCCTGGTGCTTTCCATTTTAAATTTCCACGACTTTTCCCAGTCTGGGTTACATCCTTCAACCAACTAACGCGTTAATCGAATAGCGAAACTCGACACTAACCGTAAACTTCGCGATCGGGGAATTTGACTTGCACGTCATATTCGGATGTGATGCTTTGCACCTTACGGCCCTTAGCACCCATCACTGTGCGATGGTGTTTCTGAGGTATGATGCACTCCACAGTCACCATTGATTCCTTCATTATTAGAAATGCAACGGTGAACATATAACAACAATAATGCGTCGAAATGCTCCAGTAAAAATGCTCCAAGTAACATCAATATTTCCCCACTCGGCGATATAAATGCATATTATGTTGCATTTATATCGCCGAGTGGGCAATTGATGTTACTTAGTGTTTACTGGTACTCAACGTGTGCTCGTTCCATTACCAATTCCTGGACAATTTCTCGCATTCGTTGTTTCGCAGCTTCGATGCACTCGTGCGAGCCTTTAAGAATAACACGATCGCTATCGACGCCAGCCCGCGGGAATGAAATCTGCACGCCACCACACTCATCGGCGATTCGATGCAGTACGCCACCTCTTCGCGCTACGAAATGTCTATGATGCTTGGGATCGATGCGGATTTCACCCTCGGTAATGTTGTCCTAGAAATCCATCAAAAGAGATTTCATTATTTTATGCTTATGTTACGCAGACAGAAAAATAACAATTCTCGTACAATCTCCTTGATCGTAGCTTCTAACTCGGCTTTAGCTTTCTCCACAGCCTCCTTCTTGCCCATGATTGTAATGACTTCCTTGTCCTGATCTTCCTCCGTCGGGAAGATAATTCGAGCGCCCGTGGATTCCCTTATCTACAGCAGAGCAATATTAGAAATCTACTTGTCAAACAGCATCTTGTCGAGTTGTAGATATTGTTATTCGATGCATTTTACCTTCTTGATATTGGCACCATTCTTCCCAATGAGGAATTTGTGATGTTGGACTTTGGCACGGACTTCAGCTGAGAAACTGGACAGATGTTTTTCATTGGTCAGCTCCATAAGTTGCACTTTTGCCTTCTCCACGTCGTCTTTCGGGCCTCTGATGCTAACCTGTGCGCGGAAGATATATTTAATGGAGATTCGGTAGAAATTTTCATTTTGATTCACAATTGCCTTTTTCTTTCCTTTCTCTCTCTTTTACCTTGTCGCTTTTACTTTCCGCTGTAGGGAATTTGATAGTGACGCCTCCGCAATCTTCCATGATAGAATGTATTAGTTTACCTCCAGTACCGATAAGTGAATTGTAAAACTTTGGTGGAATGGTGATCTCATCGGTAATAATGTTGGCCTATAGTGATAGATAAATATTTTACGTAAATGTACTCTCATAACTTTCTCTCAAGCGTCGCAAGATCTAAAATATCTCAACAAGTGTGTGATTACCAATTCATTCTGAATCTTTTGTATCATTTCTTTAGCTTTCTCCACATTTTCCTTTTTACCAGTGATAGTTATAACATCGCTCTTCTCACCCTCAGCGGGCAAATCGATTTTTGTTTGAGTTTCTTCCCTTATCTGCACAGTATATAATTAATATATGTATCAATATGTGTAGGTATAAAAAAATGAATCGTTAAGAATGTATTTAGCACAAACCTTGCGGATGTTGACACCACCCTTTCCAATGACAAACTTGTGAAACTGTTTAAAAATAGGTACTTCCAGCACATGATTGCTTTCATTCAGCTCTTTCACCAGCTTCATCAGATGCTTATGGCACTTGTCGACGTCTTCTTTGGGTCCTCTGATTTTTACGATATCTCCTTTTTCCCCTGTACAGAAAAAGATCAGTTTGGTAGATGAAAAGAATCGTTAATAGAATGCAAATGCGATTTACCACTACTGTGACCACTAAAGTGACACACGATGAAACTCAATGTTACTTACCAGGTCCAGGTATGGTAATTTGTACTTGATTAAATTTATCTCTAATCTCTTTAATATTATCTCCTTTGTTACCAATTATATTACGGTAATATCTGTGATCTATAATCACGTCCTTTTCTTTCTCATTCTCGAGTTTCTTCACCATTTCCACGAGTTCCTAAATTATTCATAAAAATATTAATATTTGTGACTGTAATTGTCATTAGATACAAACAGTATAAATACATACTGTTTGGGCTTTTAATACACCAGCAAGATTGCCTTCAATACGGATAACATTGCTGCCATCATTTTCGGAGATATTAATCACAACGCCTGTTCCTTCCTTAACACGGTTGACTAATGGAAAAAATAATTTCATGTAAATACAAATCTCATCTCTGTTCTATATTAAAATAAAAGCAGTGGGAATAACAACAGGCCATGAACGTTAAAAATAATTCGATTATTTACCATTGCAACCATTTTTACCAATGATATGCTTGTAAAATCTCGGATCGACATTTAATTCTGTGAAAGTAAGCTTGGCTATAAGATCAGTAGCCATAAGTTGCAGTTCATTTTGTGCTTTCTCTACTTCCTCAGGTGGGCCTTCTATCTTAATCTTGTCCTCCTTGCCCGTAAACTCTACATTTACTTTTGGCATTTCCTGAGTGATTCTCTTGATGTTTACACCCTTGCGTCCAATAATGTATTTATGTATCCAAACTGGAGCTTCTACTACAGCAGTACGAACACTGTTTGCCTTCTCATATACCTTGTTGAGAGCTGTAAATATAAATCTACATTTAATCTTTAACTAAAGCGTGACATTGTTTATAAATCAAATGATAAATAAATATTTAATTCACGTAATTTTCCAAAATTGCTTACCCTGACCAAGCTTTTCTTGAGGTCCTCTAAGAGTTATAGTACCAGTTGCTGAGTCAGGTGCAGGCATTTCTACACTCACCCCAGTTGTTTGCAGTATCTCTGCTATGGTACTGCCACGAGGTCCAATTACATACTTGTGCTGAGACTTGGGAACCTCTACAGATACCGTGGTGCATCTCTTTTCCTACATAAAAAAAAAAATTATGTTATATATGTACAAGATGTTATAAAAAAATTTTTTTTCATTAACACACCATATCTTTGTAAATGGCCTCAATCTTCTGTTTTGCAGCTAAGACTCCTTCCTTCTCACCAGCTATGGTAATTTCATCTTGCTGCACCGAAGCAGGAGGGATATTGATGCGAGCGCCAGTTTCTGACATCATGGCACTGAGATTTTCATTATGCGCACCATATATAAATGGGTGATATATTTTTGGCACAGTGATTCTTTCGAAAGCTTTTCTGGACTGCAATATTTATGACAAAATGAATAAATATCTGCTGGCAGCTTCTGATCATTTTTAAAATTTACCTGCTCATCAGAGATAACTCTAATTTCATGTTCAGCTTTTTCAATGCCTTCTTTTGTTCCTGTAATCGTTATTATGTCAGATTGATCTTGCATACCAGGGACGTTGATCTTTGTAGCAGTTTTCTGCTCCAAATCTTTCAGCCTCTGTCCTTGCTTTCCAAGAATCCAACGATGATGATCCTTAGGAATACTGATCTGCTTACTTGCCTGTAAAAAAAAAAGTTATAAATACGAAATAGTAATAATTTGTGTTCCAGACTGTAAAAACGGGAGTATGATCAAATATCTCTGTAGATATTCGAGATATTTCATTTTATGAAAATAAATACAAATGATGCCCCTCTTTGCACATATTCAGCAAGTATCTATACCATATTGATAGTAGCTCAATACCTGGGTTTGAAATGTTGTTAGAATACGTCGTTTAGCTTCCAGAACTTGATTTTGCTTTCCAGTTATAAGAAATGTCAGCGACTGATCCTTGGAAGATGCAATCTCAATGATGGTATTTGTCTCCTTCATAATAGTTTTACATGTTCGAATAGATTCACGTTCCCCAAACTTATCACTGTGATCAAACTTGCGCTCTTCTCCTGGCACGCGGAACATCTATATAAAAATAGAACATAAAATATATAAATTGATAAAACAATGTAGAGTTTTAAGAAGAGATATTTTGTTATATTCAAAGAAAAAAAACCCAAACTCATTTATGGCAAAAAGAAAGTGAAGTTTCCTGACAATACTGACAAAAGATGATAAAGTACAAAAATAAACCACTATATAGTTGTCCAAATATAAGAATTTCAGTTTAGAATATATAATTCTAATAGTAAATATCTTTTAATATTCTTCTTGTAATAAATCTACTAAAGTGGACTGTAAATATTGACAAATTTATATATATCAGGGCTGAACATACCTGGGTAACATTTATGCAACCAAGATGTAAATTGTTATTTATAGAAAATATGTTTAATTGTCCAGAGCTGGAGCTAGCTGATTCGGGGAGAACAGGGAATGTCTCATCGTAAGTAGGTGGCTCGTAGGCCGTTCCCTCTTCCATTACTGACTGCTGCTGCATTTTGGGGTTGTCCTGTTTCGTGCCAAGTCCTTACAGTAGCACTATAATACAGGTGAAAATATTCCGTTTCTAACAGAATAAATATCAAAAGTATAATATATACAACCAAGTACATATATAATAAACAATAACATTATTAATACAGCAACAACCAGATGAAACAACTCGTATACTTTTATTACACATTATACATAGATTACATATATTATAGGAGCTTTCATAAGAGACGAAAATGATAATTGTAATGTTGCAAATGAAAAATGCAGAAGGAATGCACCAGATGGGAAATAATATAAAATTAACTTATCTTAATTCACCAAAATTAATTCATTAATTTTATCTTAATTCACCACATCGTCTGAGGAACCATTTCCGTTTTAATCTCACGACATGATGAGAAAAAGATAGATAGATAATCACTTGGCAAGATGTTGATGGACGTCGCGGATAAATTTTCTCCCGAATGACCCGATAATTGCGAAAGCAGCATTTTCGAACATTTTAACGGAGACCAATTGAAGCGCATATAATTTCGCAATATGTAGTGTGTGTATATATATATTTTTTTTTTCAACGCTTTTGCAGCAAGATCCAAATGTTGGCACGAGTCTCTATTCCCACGCGAGAATTCGATCGAACGTGACGTCGCAGATTCGTCGAGGCTCGCTCGAATATAAAATATTGGGTGATCATTAATTGAGGGATCGACGAAGAAATGTGCGTTACGCGCGGACATGTCAATGACCAAAGTGGCCGAGACGATGACCACCATATGGAATGGAGTGTTAACTTGACACGTCACGAGATCGCTAACCTCTCGCGCCTCGGAGCGACACCCGTACATCGTGGTGCTGAAATCGAGCGAGTACGGCATGAAAAGCGAAACGGCGACGGCAGAAACGGAGAGAACCTGACGGATCGTACCGAGGGTCGTATGTCGCACGCGTCTCACGCCAGCAGGCAATTTTGAAATTGGTACTTACTCTACCGTAATAAAGAAATCCGGCCCAGTAATAGACGCGTATTACGTAGCCAGTTTAACAATGGTTTGCCTGAAACATTTACAACGTCGATTACGAAGGATGAACAACGCACTCCGCGACGCGAGGTCTAATTGAATTAGCGTGCAGCGAATTATCGCTCATTACTCTCGAGACTCACGACTTTCCTTACCGGTAACGCAAAGTGAAATGAGAGACCGAACGGGACGGAGTGCCCTCGGACGGCGAAAAATTACCAACGATCTAGAGAATACGGTTGCGTCATCGCGATACCAATGACGAACAATTGGGATAAATTCCCTGAGAATTTTCTGCAATTTTCATGCGCGTCAATCCGCAGGCGTGAGCAGCCATCCATGCAAGCCTGCGGAAAATTCTTACGGTGGATGCACATATTGAATACGCGACCTTTCAATATTTGCTGAGAAGAACTATTTCCTGATATCTTGTAGAGAGCAAATTTACATCGAACAGGATAGTCTATGGAGGTAGGAACTAAGGAAGTAAGGTAGTTTTTCCAATGGAATGTAACACCGAGAGTAATCATTCCCATTTTTTACTCCCTCGTTTTACCACCAACCAATATTTTACTTGTTTAATACTGCTTACTTCCAATGTAGACGCCCTCCTTATCACATTATCAATGTAAGCGGACCTTGTCACCTCAGGGGATCAAAAACTTAGCAAGAAAGTGAGCGAATTTACTAGAATAATAATATAATTTCATTGGTCAATTTGCTCACTTTTGTAATTCTCATTACGCTTTCACACAATCGACCCCCCTTCAGCCCTATCAGCTACGGATTGAATCGACCAATCAGTGCAAAGTTCACTAAATCTCACTAAATTTGAATTCAGTTAACTTTGCATTGATTGGCCAAATTCAATCCATAGTCTGATACGGGCTTAAAGGCGTCCCATCACAGCTGTTACTAGTCAGCAGCGGAATTTGACAGATTGGGTTTCACTCCAGCGGACCGTCTCTCCACGAATCCGCTGGTATAACTTGAGCGAACACATCACAGTATAGTGTCATATTTTCTGTGAGAATCGTCAGAGATAAA
This sequence comes from Dinoponera quadriceps, assembly GCF_001313825.1. NCBI lineage: Eukaryota > Metazoa > Arthropoda > Insecta > Hymenoptera > Formicidae > Dinoponera > Dinoponera quadriceps. Next base: position 36,731 of record NW_014555562.1, read on the forward strand.
TCTAGTCTTGCGCGGATTGTGTTAATATCAATCAACATTGACGGGCGGCGCGTGTTACCTCGCTCAGCATCGAATACGGTTAATAATGCAGCTGACTCGAAATCAGATGACATGAGACTTGTGCGTACAGTGATGAGGAAGCGCGATATTAATCGCCGCGAGGGATATTTATCGAAAACGAAAAATGTTCGTCAGAGATCCCTGTGGCATCATATGCATTATCGTGACCTACGTAGCGGTGTTTTACGCTGATTACGTTGTAGTACGATGGATCGTGTTGCACACCATGCAAGACAGGTTTGGACACGATGACAAAAAAAAAACCATGATCTGCATGTCAACAAATCTTACGTATACGAGATAGAAGATTCAAGCGGGAACACAAATTATAATTTTATTCTTTAAGTTACAAAGATATAACTTTTCAAATTTGTACACTCTTACGATCTTTTTCTATCTTCTTCTTAGTTTATAGTGTGTACAATTATGGTTTTCTGACAGATCAGCGGAAAAAACAGCTCACTAAGCGTTCTGTGATTATTATACATGATTGGATTATTCTCTTAGACCTTCCATATATCAACGAGTGTGTCAGAAGGATAATAATCACGAAACGCTTACTAAACTGTTTTTCTGCTGAATGTATTGTCACAGTGTTGTTGATTTTCAATGTTGTTTTGTTCTTAGCTTATGGGGCCCCTTCCATGTAATAGCATTCAATACTATTGTGCTTTTCCTAATGATGGCACACTTGAAAGCTGTCTGTAGCGATCCTGGTATAGTACCTTTACCGCAAAGCAGAATGGACTTTTCTGACATTCATGCTTCTGGAGGAAGTGATGACCATGATGGTGATGAGAAAGATGATTGGACAGTATGTACTAGATGCGAAACATACAGACCACCTAGAGCTCATCATTGTCGGATTTGTAAACGTTGCATCAGAAGAATGGATCATCATTGCCCATGGTAATGATATAAATTGTGATATATTTTCTTAATATAAACATGTGATGTATATTCATTTTAAATTACTCCAAATAATAATATTATAATCAGTCGGCCAATTCATTTGAGTTCACCTCTGTCTTATTGAAATGTTAACACAAATTTCTAAGGATTAATAATTGCGTCGGCGAAAGGAATCAAAAATACTTCATACAGTTTCTGGTATATGTTGGTGCATTAGCTATATACGCTATCATCTTAGTAATCTTATCTTGGATCAACGACTGCCCTCAATGCAATAACGACATTGCCATCAAGCAAAATCGCATGTACGTATTCTTACAGAGATACTTTACGAACAAGAGAGATGCTTATATTGCTATTGTGTGTCTTGCAGTTTACATTGCGTAATATTAGTCCTGGAATCGGCACTATTTGGTATGTTCGTCATAGCGATATTAGTGGATCAGTTCCAAGCGATCCTAGGTGACGAAACCGCCGTGGAGCGCGTACAAGGTACTCAGCGTTACCACAATAAAAATGCACCACGAACGTTTGCGCTCCTGTCTCAGGTGTGTGGGAAGAGCCATCCGATATTTTGGTTGTTCCCTTGCCACAATCCGCCGCGTTATTCTTTCAGGAAGGATGCGTATTTAATCGATCACGTAGTATAAAATTACACGAAATGTATATCTGCACGGTATTTTATCCCTTTGTATTATTATAATTTTTATAATGATTTATTAACGATCCATTCCTTGAATTCGCGTATGTTAACACACCGAATTATCGATACATAATATAGATTCAAAACTTGTAGCTATATAACGTTTCTACTGCGCGAAAATGAAGTATTTATAACCTGACTATATTAAGACTATTATTGCTATAAAATATACATTAATATATTAAGAAAAATATATAATTTCATTATTTATTTTATATATAATTATTTAAAATGTGAGAGAATCAATAATAATTTTAATTAACATATGTCTGCTTATTTTGAAATATGTGGCAATAATATATATATATATATATTATTATATATATATATATATATTATATATATATATACGTGATGATTGTAATTTACATTATATTAATAAATTAAAACAGTTTTTTTATTTTTTAGAATTAAGATATCCAACTGATGTTTCTGTGTAAAAATTAATTCTTTAATTTAAAACAATTATTAATTATATAGCAATCCTGTTTTTTCAAGCGATAATCATTTTATTCATATTTACAAGAATTGTGTGTATTGTACTCAAAATAAAGTATGATGATTTTACAAAGTTTGATACATGTTACTGTAAATGTATAATTATTTAATTTTGTTTCTATGTTGTTTTGAATCCTAATTTATCACATTAAAAAATCACTGCAATTTTTATTCTATGTTTTATCGACTCTTCAATATATGTAGATTGCAAAATTTATTTGAATAAAGGGACAAATTCATGATCGCGTCAAGCGTCGGAGCCAATCAGCAGACGATCCATTGTCTGTTGATTGAGTCGACGCTCGACGCTACTACTGAAATAGTTCCTTAAGCCTTTAGGTTTGTTGATTGGAGTTGCCAACCTTATTATTAAAATTCTAGTTACTACATTAGTAACGACATCTGTAATCGTATTCCATACACACAAGTTTCCTTTCTATATTTAGTGTAAACTTTCCTCCAATGAATTTCGGACACTTTTCGTGCACACGTGTGTGTGAAACGTTTGAAAAATAATCTGATATTAATATCAGTTTGTATAACGTTAATATGAAAATATTTTTTTATTATAAATTGACTGATTCGTTAAATATATAGACATAATTTTTCACATTTCTTTAAGTTATCAAGTTGCCGAGCATTATGAGTGTGAGATCCTCAATTTTGAAAAAGGTCTTTCTTTTAAAATTATAAAACATTTATTAGAGTTATCAACTAAATTTAATTATTTGTGGAATCTATGTAATCACATCCTCAAAATTTCCTTTTGCTTGTTTTATAGATAACAGAATCCTTACAAAATGTTAGCAACACAGATATATATAATATATCATCTTATTTGCGTCTAGAGGCATATAAAGGTAATGGAATGTATTCATTTCTACTTCCTCTGAGAACCAAGGATTATGATATTCAGAGTGAAGCACAGAATATCATGAATAATGATCAAGATAATATTTATGACAATATTAATATAAAAAATAATATAGTTTCTTTCGACATCAGCAGAGAAATATGTATAAAGAAGGTTTTGGAAGATAATTGTTTAACAGTATCAGCGCCAACTTTCACGAATAACAAGAGAAAAAATGTTATAGTGGAATTTAGCTCACCCAATATCGCGAAACCCTTTCATGTAGGACACTTGAGATCCACAATTATAGGAAATTATGTTGCTAACATCAGTAGTTTTGCAGACAATAATAATGTCAAGAGGATAAATTATTTGGGTGATTGGGGCACGCAATATGGTTTAGTTCAATTAGGAGTCGATTTGGCAGGAATAAATGAAGACGAAATGAAGAAAAGTCCTATAAAAGCTTTGTACACAGCATATGTCACTGCCAATAAGTTGGTCAAAACAAATCCTTCTATATTGGAACGTGCAAGGGAGATATTTAATAACTTGGAAAATGGAATTACAAGTGGAGAACAATGGGAAACATATAAACAATATACTATTGAAGAATTGAAACAAGTTTATAATAGAATCGGCATCACATTTGACGAATATCACTGGGAGTCAATGTACAATGCTAAAAATATAAAGAAGGTGATTACCTTAATGGAAGAGATGCAATTATTGACAATAGACAAACAAGGCAGGAAAATTGTGAGTCTGAACGATGGAAAGAAAAAGAAAAACCTTCCTGTCATTAAAAGTGATGGTTCTACCTTATATATAGCCAGAGATATTGCAGCAGCTATGGACAGATTTGAGAAGAATACCTTTGACTGTATGTATTACGTGGTGGATAATGCACAAATTGGTCATTTTTCAAATTTGTTGGAAATATTGAAACAAATGGAAGTACCATGGGCGGAAAGATTGAAGCACATAAGGTTTGGTCGAATAAATGGTATGAGTACGAGAAAAGGAAACATGGTATTTTTAGAGGACATCTTGGATACTGCCAGAGATATCATGAAGCAAAGACAACTAGATTCACCCAGTTAGTATTAATATTTCAATACTTATAATATGTAACATTAAAGTGTAGATATTGTTGATAAAACTTTGTTTCAGCCACTAAGGTTTCCATGGATTTGATGGATAATAGCTCGGATATATTAGGCATCTCTGCAATGATAATCAGTGATTTGAAGAGAAGTCGGCAACGAGACTATACTTTCAATTGGGATACAGCATTTAACGTAAGCTAGTCGCAGATTATCGCCATACACTTTTTTTTCACTCACGATATATTAATCAGCCTCTTAATTCTTTTATGCAAGTTGCAAGGAGAAACTGGTATAAAATTGCAATATACACACTGTCGTTTGGTCAGTTTAGAGCGCAATTGCGGCGCAATCTTAACTTCGGAGTGCGAGCCAAGCCTTTTACGAGAAGAAGTCGTCGATGATCTAGTCGTGTTAATCGCCAGTTTCGAGGAAACGGTGTTGAAATCATACGAAGAAATGGAACCATGCGTACTGACGGCGTATCTTTTCAAACTGAGGTGGGTAACAAGTTCCGTCAAATGTCTTCCATACTTATTCAACAGGACTAGAAGTTATATCCCAAGCTCTTCGAAACTCTCTTTCGGAACCTTTGACATACTCGAACAGTGAGATTTTGGAAATTCGAACATTCGAATGTTAGAATATTCGAGACTTGAAAAAAAATACATGTGTTCGTTTTATAAGCATAGTATTGACTGTCTTGAGGAATATAATTTTTTCTTGCACTGCGTTACATATCATGATTTGCACTTATTTTAAAATAAAGCTAATAGAGACTTGTTGCTTATTATTTCCTTGCTTTCTTCATTTACTTTGTTTTGTTAAACTGGACAAATATAAACCTTGGAATTGAACTAAAAATACCCAAACAACACGTATATTTAAAAGATGTCTTTACGACGTCTTAATATTATCTGATCGGTTAAACCGATACTCTCTGATTGCATAGTATTCTCCGAAATTAGTTCCATCAGCTCGAAATTAGTTCCAACAGCTTTGATATTTTCGACGAATAGAGTTTGAATAATTCGAATCTTCGAACTTCGTAGTCGAATTATACCGCAGTTTCGATTATGTCGAATACTACTCTTATTGCCAAATTCAAGTAGCTATTTTTTTTCTTTTTTATACAGTAATGCAGTTAATAGAGCTTTCATAATATTGAAAATAAAAGACGAATCGCCAGATGTTGCTAGCCAGAGACTGCTGTTGTTTCACGCTGCTAAAAACGTTCTCGCACAAGGTATGAAATTACTTGGCTTATTGCCTTTGGAGAAAATGTAACGAAGAGATTATAATTGTAACATAGTGCGTATCGTTTACGATCGTGTGTGTTTGTACAAAATATTGCAAAAAATAAAGAAAGTAGCTGCTACGTTATAAAAAGAAGGAACAATTTTTTAAATTGTACAGCGATACTTTTCTCACTAGCGTCGTTTCGTGTGAATTTATTGTTTGTAACAAATGAGAATTATATTATATAATGTATATTGGAATAAACAGATCAACGTTTGTGCCAGGTGAACTTCCTTCTAGCGCCTTCTTGACCACACTTCTTCCTCTCGCGTCTTCTCCAGTCCCTCGTTAGAAGTCCAGCTGTTTCAAGATAATAAATGATAATTCAATTTTCCATCATCCTCACTCATGTATCTCGTGTATATCTTGCACACGCAAGTCGAGATACACTTGTGAGTAAGTTTTCGAACCAAGTGTTTCTTACCAACTCGCATCTTTTCGACCATTGGTTTATCAACAAAGCTACGCAAGCCCCACGCAATACCCCAACGCATAGCACCCGATTGACCAGTAGGCCCTCCATTCGTAAGCGTAGCTTCGATATCCACTTTATCGGCCATGTCCGTGAATAACAATGGAAATATAATCTGAAACAGAGGCAACAAAAAAAAAACATTATGTGAGACAACCTTGATGTTCGAGCTAAGGTTTAAAATAAAAAAAAAAAATTAATGAGAGAAGCATAGCATTTGCAAGTCAAGTTCAGAGATTTCTCTGTGGGAGCTCGATGCTTCTCGTGAATTCATTTCAAATTAATGAATTGTAATTGAAAGTTTTTATATATTAATTTTGAATCTTGATATTAATTTTAAATTAATTTTGAATAAAAATTTATTAAACTATACAAGTATACAGTATCTGCAGACGTATAAAAATGGCCAAGAACGTGTACTATAAGGATACATCTTATAAATAATAATGAAAAGTTCGAATTACGCGATGCAAATTTTGGATTGGATCGACGAGAAATCATCCAATTCAGGTATGCCGCTCTCCTCTCGTTAATGTTGCTATAACAGTTTTCAGCATTTTGTTCATTTCCATTAATTCTACTTTTAACAATTTCACAGCTTCCTCGTTCACTTTCACCATAGTGATCAGTTTCTCGATCGCCGTGTGCACGTCGGAGGGCTCCTGCCGTTTCAGCCAAGCGGCGTGATCGCTCAAGCTGACGTCGTCGAAGGGGATGTTCTTCTGTGCTATTTCGTAAGCGGCTTTCAATATATCCTTCGGCAGCCGCTTCTCCAGAGGATTAAGCGGCTTCACTACGAGCACTCGCTTCCTATTCTCAACGTCGATCTTGTGATCCGACATCCACTTGCGGAAAGTGTACGGGATGGTCGCGTTGTGCAGTATCATTTCCGTGAATAATATCAGCTTGGTCTGCCTTACAAGTTTCGTCAGTCCCGCATGATTTCTCAAACCCTGTATATCGTGCACGGCAATACCGACCAGCAGGTTCATCAAGATTACGGTGACGAAGACTATGAAGAGCGTGAAGAGAATTTGCGAGCACACCGAGAGGGGATGATAGATGACGAAGGAGCCGGTGGTCGGCTCGTCGTCCGACTGATTAATGAGTCCCTCGAAGTCCAGCTCACCGGCCATCATCGCCAGGACCTTGATCAGACCGGTGAAGGGATTGCCGAACGCGGGCTCACCCGAGAATATGACGCAGAAGCTGACGGTGAAGCCGATCAGCAAGCCGGAATATGCCAATAAAAGCTTGGCGAATTCGAATTGGATGTGAGTGAACATGGCGACGTAGGTGCCGAAGGCGGGTAACTGGCCCACCATCAGCATCAGGTTGGTCCACGCACAGAGTATGGCGAACGCGCCCACGTAGTTTTGCCAGTCATAGGTGCGTCCGGTGTAAATGAAGGACGTGACGAATATGCTGACTATCACCACACCGTCCAACACGTTGTCGATGTTGGAGAAGTACTGGATCGCCGACTTGTGGACCGAAATGAAGCCGATTACCTTCCGCGGTATGGTGATGCACGTCAACACCAGTGCCAGGTACCACTCGATCTCGATGATCGGCCGTCTAAAGAGGAAGGAGATCCTCTTGCCGCTGCATATCTTCGAGTTGTTGCTCTCGTGATTGTAGCACTTGTAGGCGAGCGCGGTCAACACGTAGGTGGTCATGCATATCACCGTCATGGCGTAGAGGAATATCCTCAAAAGATAGAGCTTGCGGATCTTCTCCCACTTGAGATGCAAGAAAGCCATGACCAGCGGGTGCGACAGCAGATCCTTCCGGTGTTCCTGCACGAAGGTGTTTATGAAGCTGGTCTCGCACTGATTGTTACTGGGGAAGAGGATGTCGAAGTGCAGCTTCATCTCGAACTCCCGGTTGTGCGACACCGGCCGGGTCAGTCTGATGGAGGCGTCCAGTCGTTGGCGGAACACGTGCAAGGACTCCGGGATCTTCCTCAGTATGACGTTCAACGCGGACAGGCCGGCGCAGGTGGTCGCGCTGATGTCGGCGCCCGCCCAGATCAGCGCGTCGACGCAGCGCGACTGCTCGTTCAAGGCGGCGATGTGGAGCGGCGTGAAGCCGCTCTTGTCGGCGGCGTTCGCCAGAGCGCCGCGCTTCAGCAGCAGCTGCACCAGCTCGACCGACGAGTCGGTGCTCATCACGGCGAAATGCAGGGGCGTCCGGTGCTCCCGGTCCACGGCGTCGGCCGCGCCGGCCGACAGCAGCTCGACGCAGGGTATCGATTGCACGAAGCAGGCCACGTGCAGCGGCGTCTGGCCCAGGTGGTTCTTCTCGACCACGCTGGCACCGCGTTCGAGCAGCACCTTCACCGTCTCGACGGCCTTCGCCCTGACGGCGCTGTGCAGCACCGGCTCCACCATTTCCTGACCGGAGTAGTTCAGCTTGGCGCCGTGCTCGAGTAAGGTAGCCGCGGCGTGCCAGCTGTTCCCGAGGGCCGCGACGTGGAGCGCCGTGTACCGGCTGATCGGGTTCTCGTAGTTCACGTCGGCGCCCTTCCCGATGAGATACTCCACGCAAGCCACCTTGTCGCCCAACGAGGCCGCCAGGATGGCGTTCATGCCGGAACGTGGCTCGACGTAGTCGTAGCGCGCGCCAGCTCTCTCCAGCTGGGGCAGGAGGTGCGGCAGGCCGCGGTAAGACGCCCAGATGTAGGCGACGTTCCGCAGTCCCTTGCAGGCGTCCGGCAGCGCGTCGCACTTCTCCATGTACAGCAGCAGCCTTGTCTCCGCCGGGCTGACGATCGACCATATGGCCGACCTCAGCTTGGCGCCGTTCACGTAGGGCTGCTTGCAGCACTCCAGGTTGTCGAAGAAGAGAGACTCGTCCGCTGGCGGCGGTTCGCCGGCGTCGATCCGGTCAGACCCGGCTCCGTTCGCATCATCCTCCGCGTCGTGCGTGCATCTCAGCGACCTGTAGGTCGAGGCTAATCTCACGGCGAGGGGCTCGTGACGCTCGTTCAAGCTTCCGGTGGAGTACGTGTGTTGCCTGCCCTCGTTGATGATCGGTATCTCCAGCAAGTCCATCTCCGCTTTCGCGCCGCCGGCGTTCCGCAACTTTCGCTCGTCCTGCTGCATTTTTCTGGAGGTCCTTCGGCTCTTGTCTCGGTAATTCCTCTCGGATCATCCGTGGTGATCGATTTTTCCCTTTCTCTCTCTCTCTCTTCGCAGATGTACTCGCGCGAACTCCAGAGATCCGTCGCGTTCGATCCGCTCCTCTATTGCCGCGCGTTGTTGTCCGATGTCGATAATTGAACACGCAAAGTATTATCGCACCGCTATGTGCGATCACTCGCGCCGAGGAGCATCTCAATCGACGGAGCGAGCGTCTCTTCTCTCTCTCTCTTCTCGTCGTTCTTTCCCGTCACGTCCCCGAGCGGTTTAGGTCATTTTAAGAGAGGGCTCTTATCACCTCGACCGAGTGACTTATATCCGAGCACCTTGTTGCACTGGTTCGATCATGACTTTATCATCCGGACTGCTTAATGATTCCCGCGCTAACGGGATATACGTGCTCGGCGGTATATTGGTAATAAGACTGGTAAGGAGAGCCGCTTTCTCGCCGGCAATAACGGCATCAGGTACATGTGTTTACAAATGTTCCTGTCGCGTATCCATTCTCCGATGATCAAACGGACGCGCGCCCAATGAGAAAGAATGTCTCTCACCGAAGGTTCGCGAATACCGTGATTATTTCATATAGTCGATGCGAAAAACTTGCAGTCGGACGAATATAGGATGCATGCAGGTAGTGATAAGCTGGAGAGCTCGGTTGGATCACTTTGCGTATGTTGAAGCAATCGAAGAACGATGCGATGTAATCTTCAACACCACACTGGCTTCTTTCGTCTTCATCGTTGATTTTGTACGCTCGTTCCCGTCGTTTATGTTTTCTTATTTAGCACCGCTTTTCGAGATAATGATTAATATTTAATATTTAAGCTTGCTCGGAACTTTATTTGAAAACAATCGATTTTTCGGCTTGAAAATTTGGAAAGGAAAAGGAAACTGGCTCTTATTTTTTGTTAAACGTAAAATATGGACCAAATCATTTGTTATTGAGTAGCTGGTCGCTCGATGGTTCTACGTGAATATTACTCGCGGACTTATCCGTATGATCGCGCTCCAGGTACTACATGACACGTCTCTGTCGATCGTGCGGGAAGCGGATTTCGCGAGTACAAAGTTTGGGGGGAGGGGGGAGGGGAAGAGCGCAATGAACAATAAACGTAAAAAGATATATAAGTTGACACCGAGGTCTGTTTCTCGCATACTAAAATGTGCGCGAACCGCCCTTCTGTTAAATTCCAGACCAAGCTGGACGACGATGCTGAAAAGTACCACCAGTCGACTTTTATCATAGAGATTGTTAGCGTTGTTATTTATATCCGTTATTGATGAAAATACATCGCAGTTATATTCACGTTATCAATCAAGTACATCGACAGTCATACTTTTCTCGTCGAAAATTACTATAGAGGTTTAATGAGCACAGGAGGAAAATAGACTTAAAAAATTGGTTTTGTTTAAAGTAATAGGGTTTTGTTGTAAAATTATTCATGTAATCAAAATAAACTTTTAGAAGAAACAACAATAAATATAATCGTGCATTTTTAATGTAGATACTGACTTATTTATCAGAAGATACAATCTGTCGAAATGACGGCAAGCAAAAATGTAACAGAAATGTAAACTATAAATTAGAATCGAATAATTACTTCGATATGAAAACCTTGAAAAAGAGGTCGTATTATCAGCGTTTTTAGAGGGCTACGATAGCAAAATGTTTAAAAGAAAATATGTGTAATAATAAATACTAAGGTGTACCTGTTTCGAAAATGTTTCGAAATGCTCAAAAGTACATTATAAGAGATATTGGCATATTATGTGTGTATTAGCGCCAGTATGTAACGACGGGCTACTAAATAAATGATTCCATAAGTAATCACTCGAACTTTCTACCCAATAACGGAGATATTTATGTTAATGTTCAAAAAATATTCCAAGAATATCCCAGAAATACTCGAATGGGACGTTCTTACAATGTTTATTGGTACTATATGGGAAGAATTATCATAATATCATCTTCTCTTCTAGAGATCAGGCAAGATTTTGAACAATCGAACGATCATCGAGACTTTATAGTCGTTTAGCTTTTAATATTTGACTTCTCTTTCCTCATCCAGAATTTGTTTCTCGTAGAGGGGTTTTTCTATTTTTACCCTATAGCTGAATTTCTTATAGATTTCCCGAATTGCGTACATTGAAATACAGTGAGATACAGTGAAACGTCTTTCAGACCGCGTGATCGCGAACATGATACCGCATGTTTTATCTGTATAATTTGTGATTTCGTATTCATTATAGATACATATTATGTCATGCAAGTAATTTGTGCGTGGCATATGTAAATAAATTGTCGTGCATGAAATATAGATTATTCTGACTAAAGCAGCCGTGGCAGTTTGTGAAGTCCGAGACACAAAACAATTTTTTCCGCGATTAATTTATTTAACGCTGCGAGAATATTTCTCGATTCCCCACGATATATATGACAGATATCTTCTTATGCAATTTTTTTAAATTTGAAGGATTGGGGAAACACGCGTGAAAAATAGCGTTTGTCCGGCGCGTTAATAATTTAAAAGATGCATGCAGCCCAAAGAGTGTAGCCAATTATATTCTTCTTAGAGAAGTGGATCCGTGATTCAACGTCCTCGTTTCATGTCGGGTTTAACAACAGGTCCTATCTTGAAACTTTTTGCGAAGAAGAATTTATGCAGATCGAAACCGGTTTTCGACGTCGGTCTACGTGTACCGTTAATGTTATTTGTATTCTTTGAAATCCTCAAAGAGAAACTCAACTGAGTAACCCTAAAAAGCGTTTCTACCAAATTTAGTTGTGTTTTACTCATATGTTTGGCAATACGCCTCGATAGAAAATTTACAACGATTCACTTTTCGTAAGTGCAATTTGTAATTCCTAACTGTGAAATTCCAATATTTAATGTTTAAAACAACCGGAGAGGGGAATATTCACCGATCGCAGCAGTTTGATGACACGTTAAAAATGATTATATTGTCAAATAATTATAAGTAATACGAAATAATGGATTGACACGTATAAATTATGGACATAAACCCAAGTAGAACAAAAAGTCATATAAGATGACGTTGAAAAGTAATCATTTATAGAAAATCAAAGTGATGTCGTGCACTGCATTATGACTTGTTAACGATTTCCTTACTTACGAGGTACTGTAGAAAGCCTGCATCCAACTGTTAATATTTTTTCTAAAGCTGTGTCCCGATATTCACTGCTAGTACTGAAAATCTATAGTTCATTTACGTGAATTTTTAGTACTGACAGTGAATATCGGAACGTAGTAATATGCAACTATACCTTACAAATAAATTATTACTGCAAAAAAGTTATATTTAAGGTTATAGTAATTCTAATTTCAATTAGTCGTAAAAATGGTTTGCAATTATAATAAATCGAATATTGTTTGCGTGAACAATTTTCTCTATAGTTACTAACATATGCAACTTAAATATATTGAGCAAAGAGTTGATTTCGAAAGGATTAAATTCCAAAGTCATTATTTCACCAATTCTCTGTTATGATGAAAAAATGACCTTTGGAAGTCATTCCATCATCATTTTGACGTTATTGTGACTCCTTGGGATATACACCATTACGTTTGACGTAGCATCATATTTCGGCTGTCTATGTTACCAAATTTATATCTCTCTAGTTATTTTGAAATGTTCATTTCTCATTTATACTTTTTATTCTCAGGCGTAAATAATATAATTTACATAGAAAGAAAACAAATCCTATTCGCCACAACTTCCTATTATACAATAAAAAGGATAAAAGTTAAGAGAAATATACGATCGATTAATCGACCGCACATCCCGGCAAAGTTCCTGAACGTCGCTGGGCATACGAATGACTCGGAACTGCTGCTGATTCACCTCGGTGAATGCTATCGTGGAACTGTATTATTTATTTGCATCTTTGCGAGCTCTCGAAGTAGAGCCTGATTTTTCTCGCAAATCCTCCTGAGCTCGGCAATGTCGTCCTCGAGTCTATTGCAATCCTGTACCGATGTGTCACGTCGACGGCACGAGACCGGATCACCTTTCAGACTCGCTTTCGCGAAGCCCGGACGGTGGGTTTTCTTGCGCAATACGGCGAAATGATTAGGCCCGTCTTCTTCCTTGGCTATTTTGTAGACGGCAGAGAGAATGTCACGCGGTAATCTCGTCTCTCGGGGATTCAACGGACGGACAGTTAGGAAGGCGCATAACGGCGAGGGCAGCACCAACGCGGACCATCGCAGGCACTTTATCAGGCGTTTCGGCAGAAGCGCGAAAATCAGCGCAACTTCCACGTCGCAGATCAGTTTGGTTTGACGAACCAGCTTCGCAAGTCCCGCTGTCTTCTGCAGACCTTTGATGTCGTGCACAGCTATGCCGATCAGCAAGTTCATCAGTACGATCGTCACGAATAATAGGAATAGCACGAAAGAGAGCTGGGCCGAGAATTGCAAGAGCCAAGGGGGAGTCCCTTCCGTAAGGACGGTCGTTTGGGCGGTCTTGTTGGAAGACGAGAAGAAGAGATCCTCGAAGCCCAGCTCGCCGGTCATCATCACGAGGACTTTGATGAAAGCCATGTGCGGGCTGCTGCCGAACGCCTTGGAATGCGGGAAGATAACGCAGAAGCTGGCTGTGAAGCCCACCAGCAGGCAAGCGTACGCCATAAGCAGCTTGATGACCTGAGCCTGCACGCTGGTGAACATCGCGACGTATGCGCCGAACATCGGCAATTGGCCGATCATGAGCATCAGGTTGCTCCAGCCGCAAAGGACAGCGAAGGCGCCGATGTAGTTCTGCCAAACGTGCGTTTTGCCGGCGTACGCGAAAATCGCGAACACGCTCGATATCAGGCACCAGTCCAGCAGGTTGTCCGCCTGCGTGAAGAACTGCCGGACGGACCGGTAACTGGGTAACACGGTGAACTTGCGAAAGAGCTCCAACAGGGTGAGCACGACTAGCGTGCACCACTGAATCTCGAGCACCGCGGGATGGAAAAAGTCGCAGGGCGGCCGAGTCGGACGCTCGTGCAATTCGTTGTAACAGTTGTAGGCGAGGCCGGTCATCACCCAGAACGTGAGGATCAGTATGTACACCAGGAAGAAGAGCAGCCTGACAGCGTAATACTTCCTGATCTTTTGCCACTTGAGGTGGAGGAAGGACTGGCACAGAGGATGCTCCAGGATCTCCTTGTAGCCCTCTTTGACGAAGGTGTGCAGGTAACCGATCTCGCTGTGCCGGCGATGCTGCAGCAACGGACGGAAGTCCAGTCGCAGCTGCAGCTCGCCCGCCATGAATCCCTGCCGGTGCAGACTCACGGACGCGTCCAGTCTTCGCTCGAACGCGTCCATACAGGTGGGAATCTTGCGCAGGACGATGGATAAGGCGCTGGTGCCCCCGTTGGTCCTGGCGGTGAGGTCGGCCTCGTGCCTGATCAGCAGGTCGACGCATCGCGACAGTTCGTTCGAGGCGGCGATATGAAGAGGCGTGTAGCCGTACTTGTCGGCTTTGTTCACGTTCGCCTTCCAAAACAGCAGAAGCTCGACGATGTCGTCGGTCATCAGGGACCGGCTCAAGGCCAGATGCAGGGGCGACCGACCCTCGTCGTCCTCCACGTTCGGGTCGGCGCCACCCCTCAGTAAGACCTCCACGCACTCCAAGCTGTGAGAGCGAGCGGCCAGGTGCATGGCCGTGTACCCTCGGTGATTCTTCAGCTTAAGGCTCGCCTTCGCCTCCACCAGACGCACGACGCTGTTCACGCAACCGGCTCCCGCAGACAGATGCAAGGCGGTGTCGTTCTTCCCGGTGGGCAGATCCACCGGACAGCCCGCCTTCAGAAGCACGCACAAGCAATCTGAGTTGCCGGCGTCGGCGGCGTAATGAATAGCGGCGAATCCGTCCGAGTCCAATCGTTCCAAGTCTTCGTTGTTCGGCGCTAACAGAGAGAGCACGCGCAGAGCGTTCGTACGCGCCGCCACGTGCAACACCGTCTCCTCGTCTTCCGAGGACTTTTGGCTGAGACCTCGCTGCACGAAGTACTGAGCGACCTCGTAGGAGTCGCCGAAGGCGGCGTAATGAAACGGCGTGTGCTTCTGACTGATATCGTAGATGTTGGCGCCGTGTGCTATCAGACACTGGACTCCGTCCAGGCAGTTTCGAAACGCGCACAAGTGCAACGCGGTGAGACCCTGCTCGGGCTCCGCGTAGTCGACGTTGCCCTCGACGCACAAACGGCGAATGAGGTCGACACGCCCGATGAAACTCGCGTACAGCAGCAGAACGTTGATCTCGTTGGGCTTGCAGGCTGCGAAAAACGCCTCGTTCCCAGTTGTACCCAACTTCTCAAGATCCTCGCAGAGTTGGCCTCTGCAGCCTATTTGCCGCGCGTGCTCCGCGAGGACGTTCCTGATGAAATCCTCGTTGATGCGCAAGGACGAGCGATCGATCTCCGTGCAATAGCCGAGCTCGCTGATGTTTATGGAGTAATCCTCCATGGCGGGTATGCTGCTGGGAGGCGTGTATCGAGCGTTGTCCTCGTCCTGACTCTCATTTTGCCTGGAGCGCTTAGCAGACATCCATCGAGCTAGGAGCAAGGAGGTCGTCGTCTGCCGCAGCGACGCCATCTTCGGCGCTTCACCGGTCTCTTCCATTTATTTCGGGGAGCACGAAACGACGACCACCTCCGCCTGTTGCCGCGTATTAGAAACTATAAATACGATATATCAATTTCACGCCGTGATACGAAGCCATTCGATGGACGAATATCGATGAATAAAGTTCTTATAGCCTGGATGAAGTCTGGAGCACGGTAATATCGAGGATGATTTCTTTTTCTTTCGAATTACATATGTGCAATAACAGAAAGTGTATGATTCTGAATTATGATGCCAAAATTAATTCGAAGTAATGGGGAATTTTAAGGAAGTGCAACGTTTAGCTGCCTGTTGTATTTATTAAAGTTATCCTCGAAGGAAATGTTTTGTTGAAAATACTATGAAATCGATGAAAAGTAAAGTAAAAATTATAGAAAAATTACTGAATATATTTCAAAATGAATCGTAATTCTCTTCGCAAAATTTAACGCGATACTGTGTGAAATATGAGGAGAGTTAAGTTATATTGTTGGTAAATAATAACAATAAAACAAGTTAAATTATACCGTTGGAAAATAATAACAGTAAAACAAGTTTTTTTCTAATATTAGATATGAAATTTACTGAATTTAATTGAAAACCGAATTTTTACCGAAATATTGATGGAATAATAATGAAATGGGATCAATCGCGAGAGAATTTTTCAAATACGTTTCAGTAAAATTGTTCTCATTGTATTATCGCTGAAATATTTCCATCAGCGGTGAAACGAAAATAATAGCACAAAGTGAATAAGCTTAGATAAAAATTATTCTTTTATAAATTGTACACTCTTGTATATTATATTAAATATATTAATATTTGTAACAATCTTTTTTTTTACTTAATTGTGACCCGTCACTTCCTTCATGTTGCATTTAACTGCTTGTTTACGATTTCAATGAATCACAGCGAAATTATAATGAAAAACATATGCTTCCAGAATATATGCCTTTCATTCTTCTTACTTCAAAGTGAAGACTATGGACCTATGTGAGACTATAGACCTATAAACTTTGGCAACGTACTTCAGAAACGCTATTATATTGTGACAAGAGATATAATTCGTGCAGGAGTGACGAGGAGGCTGGTCATAACGTCATAACGTCGAAATCTAACGCAAAACGTACAACTTGCAACAAACGTATAAACTTAATTAATTGGAAAATCGGTGAAATAAATGAGAAGGAATGGAAAAGCGTTCTCGTCGAATCGAGGATATATACATCCTTCGAGAAACGGATAAGAATGTTCCCGTTATTATATAACGCAATCTAAATCGGTATCATACCGATAACATATTGATATGCCCTCAATAATAATAATAGCAGATTTTAACTCGTCATACAGATAAAAAGGAAGAAGAAAAACGAACGGTCTTGGTGAAAAACGATAAATATTTTTTTGTCCACCAATACTTTTCAGTTAGATATGACTATACTTGAACACGAGAAACACACTATAACTAAACATTAAATATAAATTAAATAGAAAAAGTTTCTTTCTTTCTCACAAAGGTAAACACATTGCGACATGCCTTTTATGTCATATTCGTCACAATCAAATGATTCGCTTGTCAGAAATTTGTCATCGGTGAACTAATTTATACGTTTTCTCGATATTTCGGATTTAATTGATCACGACTAATTTATCACGAACGTATCAGGCATCACGGCGGAAATGGTGCGAGAATGAAATACCTTACATTAAGAAAGCGCGGGACGAAGCTCGGTAAGTGTCGATGATCGTCTCGATTGTATCACCTCGTTCTATAGCCCGATACATACTGAGTGCCACGGAGCATGCGGCATGCGATCATTAGCTCCATCGTACCGGTTTTATCAGCGAGGAGCTTGGGTGCTATTTACATCCGATGTTTTTAAGACAGATGTTAACACGTTAACTGTCACGCGCATTTCGGAGGAAATCTCCGTCAAGCCAAATCCATTAAAATTTTTTGATAAGAAATGTTTAAGTATATTAATTATACGATCCTGAAATTACTTATTAAACTATGTAATTTTTTAAATTTTATATCGTACTTTATACTGTCAGTCACCAGTGACTGACGCGGCCTAAAAGGAAAGTTAGTGAGTCACCGGTGACCGACGTGGCCTAAACGGAAAGTTCGGTGTCAGTCACCGGTGACTGACGTAGCACTCAACGTGTTAAAGACGCGCGGAAAGGAAGGACATCGAATACGTTGTTGCGTTTTTTCCGCACACCCCAGAAATGAGGAATAAATTTCTTCCTCAACAGTAACACAACTGTCGAAAGTTTAATTATTACAGCTCGTTTATATCTGAAGACCGATCTGAAGATCGATTCATTCACTTATTGATGATCTTCATAGTTATCAAGTCCTATTTCCAGAATTGAATTTTCGTTTTCAATTACAACAGTCGTATTTTTACACTTTTAAGGTAAATTAAAGAGAATTATGAAGTTTTACACTTTTAAGATAAATTAACCCATTAACGCCGAAGTGTCCTGATTTTTTAGCAAATTTCAACGCGATTATTTTTTATGTTATCGGCATTAAAAAAATTTTGTTTTCACATATTCCGACGTAGAATTTCATGCTCTTTCAGAATCCAGGCTTAAAATTCTGATTAGACTTGAAGAAAACAAAATATGGCCGATTTAAACATAAAAAACGTGAAAATTTTTGAAAAAAAATTTGTTTTTTTTGCAATGTTACCGAAAAGAATTCATGCTATAAACGTGATCAGGGGTGATCACGATAGTTAAAGTATATCAGGGAATTTTTATGTAATCATTGAACCACTCCTTTTTACAATATGGCGACAAAAACGTAAAAAATTTACAATAAACTAAGCTAATTTTTTTTCTCGGAAACTATTGAGTTTAGTGAAAAAGTTTATAGAATAAAAATGTCTTAGAATTAGTCAAAGAATACTCTCAAATTTTTTCAGAATTTTTGAAGACAATTTTTGATTTTCTGAAAAATTCGGAAAATCCAATTTTCCAAAAATATCTCAAAAAATTCTGAAAAAATTTGAGGATGTTCTTAGATTTTTTTTCAAAAATTTTCACGTTTTTGATGTTTAAATCGGCCATATTTTGTTTTCTTCAAGTCTAATCAGAATTTTAAGCCTGGATTCTGAAAGAGCATGAAATTCTACGTCGGAATATGTGAAAACAAAATTTTTTTAATGCCGATAACATAAAAAATAATCGCGTTGAAATTTGCTAAAAAATCAGGACNTTTAATAGATTAAAGAGAATTATGAAGTAGCTTATCATACAAATCATTATAATCAAGTTATTAAACATAATAACATTGATATTCTGATAAAAATAATGTAAAGATCGGTACAATTTCACTTGGAATTACTTCGCACTTAACTAAGAAACAGATTTAAGTGAAATATACGTATATTATTGTTCCTTACTGAATTACACACACTATAGTGTCATCCTATATTTCATCAATGTATATGTAGAAGATTGGAATGTACTTGCAGTGTAGGAATATTAAATTGTGAAATATTTTTTTCACCACATAATAATCGTATATAAATTCATTAAATAAAAAATAGTACATTCTTTCTGTAGTCATTTTAATTCCTCCTGGAAGCTATAAAGACTCGCCAAGCATTATGACGTCATCAGCTGTGTATCAAAGATCAAAGATATGACGTGACCCTATTTTTCTCATTGTAGCAACTGGTAGGAATTATTTTCAGCCGAATTATATCACAAGTTGCAAAATATTTCAGGAAGTTTATATCGAAATTTGGAATGTTTTCCAACAGAATCTAATATGTATCAATCTTCTTTAATAAAAATTTGAAATAAAAGTTATGGGAAACTAAAAAATTGCATATTGCGGATACAAGCAGAACTTTAATTTCTCTACATCATTTCATCACAAAATCTTAGTAATATTTAGATCTTTCATATTAAAAAATGGGCAATTTGACAAATGTTTATAAAACCTAAAGTCTATTATTATCTCTACAAGTCTAAAAGTTATTTGTTATTTTGGAGAAACGTAGTATGCAAAGAAGTATGCAAAGAAGGAAAGAAATATTATCAGGATGTGTTACTCACCTGCTCTCGATAATGCATATCTTCGAAGTATGTGATATCTTGTCCGTTGATAGTAATTTTTCCAGACCCGTTACCCCAAATTGTTACTTCACCTCTTGTACTTTTTCTCATGCAATCTGAAATTACAAATAGTGAGTTTGATATTATGGCAATATGATGATATTTTAGCTATATGTTAAGATAATGTTTACTGACTTTTCACTGTGATATATGGTCTTCCTGTGTTGTCATGTTCCAGCTATATATCAAAAAAACATACATAATCAAAATCCGAAAAAGAATATACACGTGTTTTTTATTTTTTACTTAATTTATTATTATTATATACAGATATAGATACTTACAGACGGTATTACTATCTCACTGATGTGACTAACGAGCTTCTTACGATATTTCATAATAAAATCCTGTGCACGTTTTGACAAGGGATGATTGCATAGTCGCTCTAATGATGTAATAAGATAGTAATACTGAAAAGATTATCGTGTGAATTCAAATATATATATTTCATACAATGTGTCACAATGATTGTAGCATTATATTATTAATATTATTATTCACCTCACCAGCCTTAAGAGTTTCGGATAATAATTTTTCAATATCCATTTTTGTTAACCACACAGAACTTATTAAATCCCTGAAAATGTGACACAAAATATTTATAAGAAAACGTTAATTTATATAAAATATTGTCAAATTATATATATATATATGTGTGTGTGTGTACACACAATTATATATAATTATATATTATAATTATTATATAATATTATGTTATTAATTATATTATAATTATATATATATACACACACACATACATACATACGCGCATATGTAAATAAATGTAATATATTTATTAAAGATGTGTGATATATAAAAATTATCTCACATTTTATCCATAGGTACTGTTCCTTGTTTTATTAATGAATCTTCAATGTTATTCAAAGACTGGATCGTTCCCACAATATTCTGTAAAAAATATAATGTCCTGTAAGACATATTATGTTTTTTTCTTTTTTTACTTTAGTATAATTGTCAGGACTAACATAAAGTGTCTCGTAATAATTTGGTTTATAGGTATAAAACATAGAATGAAAGGGTCTTCCGGTTTCATCAAATTCTGCTGCTTTTCTGTTTGAAAAAATTTCATCCGGATGTCGCATCATTGGTCGAGCTTTAGAATCAAATAGTCCTGATGGAAAAAGATATTCAATGGATCTCTAGAAATAATAAATGATTTTAAGCATTATATCAGATATTGGTTAGACTATGAATAACATCTTACATAATTACATACATTTACATCTTCTTGTGTAAAGAATTCTGGATCTTCACCCATCATATTAGCCAAATGTCTTTTGCCTATTTGATATTCTATGATTTCCTTTTTCATGAATTCATCTGAGAGATATAATTAATTAGTAAATGATATAATAGCTGTTATTATCAATAACTTCAATAGAATATCAATTTAAAGTATAGAATACTACCATGTTCTTTTGATCGTTGCATATATGCCATCATAGCTTTGCTTATTTTTTTGGCTGTTTTTTTTTTCTCTTCAGGTTCAAATAAATCATTATTTTCACTGAGAGATGTTGAATGTGCTCGTGATTTAGTATTCTGCCATCATAAAATAATCAATAGATTATGAAATAAACATATATACAAAAATAGACATATATAAAAAAGAAATTACATTCGGCAAAATTTACAAATTACAAGAAATCTGTCGTTACTTGTTACATTACTTTAAACTTACCAAATGTGGTGTGGTATCCAGAAATAAGACGGTAATATTACTGTTAATGCCGATGAAACGTCGAAAAGGACGTATGAAAATAGATACAGCCATAATTGTTGTTGATAATAACAGATAACAATTAAAGGAAATTGTTAATCAATTAATTTATAGTCGGTAGTTCAATCTTGCCAAACTAACTTATTAGATAACCTCAGATTCGGAGTGCGTTCGCTTTGGATGCTTGCGCGCTTCAAGCGATTACAAGCATCGCCGTTTCTCCTAGCATCGTGAGCGCTTGCAGAACACATAATGACATCATTGGTTGTGTTTAGTAAGTACAAAATTGTACAACAGCAGAATAGTTCGTCAATGAAATAGGTCTAAATTTAGGAACTTACAGTAAAGTCTGCATCAGACTACGGATTAGAATTGATATTAAATTAAAATTTGGTCAATCAGAGCAAGACCCCTACTACGCAGGTATGCCTGCTAAATAGAAACTAATATAAAAAATAATGGAGTAATTATAAATTCAGATAACAATATTTTAAATAAATAATTATAACAACATACCTTGCGTAGGGGCCTTGGCTAATTTTCACTGTTTTCATTTTAGTATAAAATAGACTCATCGCATGACTTTAGTAAGGCAAAGATTTAATACTTATATTTATTTAATACCACGAAGCGTGCCCATATCGCAACATTTCATCGGTATGACAGGTTTTCTAACATCAGGTCTGTTCGTTTTCGCTGTACCGCTGAACTAGTACAATAAGTTGAAGTGAGAAAACATGTACTTGTCTCGCTTCAACTTATTGCACTAGTTCAGCCGTATAGCGAAAACGAACAGACCTATCATGTCCTATCATGTCGTCAACTTTAACGATTAAATGACTCACTTCGCGGGGCAGAGCGACACTTTATTCTGCCAGATTCGTTTCGTGCAGGAATGAATAAGTGTAATTTCATCCATATTTATGCTGACGTAGCTAAACTAAATAATTACTAAATTAACTTACTTAGCCTTGCATATTAACGGCATAAATACGAGTAAAATATGTGAAAAATTTACACGAGCTTCAAGAAGCACCTTGACTAAATACGAGTCTGGTGAGATCGATCACGTGGTCGTCAGTGTGCAGGCACGCGCATGACAGACTCGTTGAAAGAAATTCGTGTTTGCGCCCTGCATCCAGTATCGCTGATCTAACGCAAGTGGTGGGTTTCGTTCAATATTACACCTCGAGAAAGGATAGTGTAGCCTGGGAAAAATGTCGTCGCGTTCGAACAAGAAGAACAAGAATAAATTAATGCAGAGGCGGCCGCGGCAGGTTCTCTGCAAGGAACAGAAGTATCATCAAGAGAGGGACAAGTTGGACGACGAGCACGAGACAGGTTAAGCTGATACGTGAATTTCCTTTTGAAATTTCCACCTCGTTAAGTCACGCGAATGCACTCATCTGTGACTCTGTGAAAAGAAATAGGTGATTCGCGAGACATACCGTGTGCGAGAAAAGAATAGATGTAAATAAAATAAAATGTGGATATAAATAATAGATAGGTATAAATAAATAGAATGAACGAGTAAGATAAAATATAGATATAAATAAATAAAATAAAAAATATATATGTACCCGGGAAGAAAAGGATCGTACATGAAATTTGCCTATATATGACTGTATATAATCATATGTGTCCACAACGAAAATATACTGTTGTTTACAAATTATATGGAAATATAATCGAATTAAAAAATTACATTTTTCATGAGTTTATGCTAAAGAACGAGTTTGATTTGATATACGTGGTTTTAGTGGTACATGGGTACTAGACATGATGTGGTTTCTGAATACCTGGGAAACAAAGATCATATATAAAATTTGTATCCACATATGACTATATATAATCATATATATATCCACAACAGAAAAATACTGTTATTTACAAATTATATGCAGGTACAATTGAAGTAAATGCTTCTGGCTACTTGTGCTTCTGACAACACATGATATCGACATTTAATTAAGTGACATCATTTTTTATATGATCATATATGTAACCAGATATGGGCAAAATTTATATATGATTTTATATAATTATATATAATCATATATAATCATATATAATCAATTTTTTCTCGGGTAAATAAAGTAAAATACATATAAATATAAATAAAATAAAATATAGGTTAAATAGAGGAGAGAGACAGAGAGAGAGAGAGAGAGAGAGACAGATGCCCCAAAGTTATTGGAGTCATACGTGTGTAACTTGTATTTGTTGAACTTGCAGAGCCAACGGAGAACAACACTGCCCCATCGATTGCATTTCCTGTGGCAATGTGGGATCTGAAGCAGTGCGACCGTAAGAAGTGTTCCGGCCAAAAGTTGGTGAGACATGGCTTGGTGAAGACACTGAGATTAGGCGCTCGATTCCCAGGCTTAGTACTTACTCCGGTCGGCACTAAGGTAGCTAGCGGCACAATACGTAAGGACAGTTGTTCGTTACAGATGCGATAACACATTGGTGAAATGTTGTTTTGTAGTGTGTGAGCCCGACGGACCGCGAGATCGTACAGGAATACGGTTGCGCAGTTGTGGATTGCAGTTGGGCGCGTCTAGACGATACTCCTTTCAACCGGATGAAAACACCCAATCCACGTTTACTGCCGTTCTTCGTCGCTGCCAATCCCGTGAATTATGGGAAACCGTGTGAACTGAGCTGCGTCGAGGCTATAGCGGCCGCTCTGACCATAACTGGATTCCGAGATGAGGCTGCGCTGTATCTCGGCAAGTTCTCGTGGGGCCACTCTTTTCTCGAGCTGAACAGCGAACTGTTGGAGAGTTACGCTCTCTGTAAGAACAGCGAGGAAGTGATAGCGGCGCAAGAGAAGTTTCTAGCGGACGCATGGCATGAGAAACTGAATAGGCATAGTAAGGATATTGCGCACCCTCTGCCCGGCACTTGATGTTTTCACCTCAACGTTATTTGTCCTTAGCGCTTCCCGATTTCCCACAAAGTGATACCGAATCCGAGGAAGAAGGGGTAAAGAAGGACGAGAGCCCAATATCAGAAGTGATCAAAGAACTAGACAATACGGAAATATAGCGCACACAATATCGATTATAGGCACTTGACAAGTACATTTGTATATACATGAATACATTGTATATTTATAAAGCGATATTTTGTTAAACTATCGATTACACGACAGATTTGTAATATATTGTGATAGCAAGCAAGGTGAGAAAAATAATATTGTCTTCCATTTGTATCATCCTTTTCTGTCAGAAGTTTAATTATATGGTGAAGAAAGAAGTTTAATAATTGGTGCCGCTTCTTCGCGATGCTGATCGGCTGTCTCGAAATCTCGATCCCGACGCGACTCGTTTACGTCGCAGCTGTCATCGCGTAGGTTGCGCGTTTTAACGGATATACTTTTCTGACAACGACAACGAATTTTAATTTGACTCTTAGCTATACGAACTAAAATTTTTTCCCGCATAATATTAAGTTATTAAGTACGAAATGTCCGATTTTCTCAAATACTAAGTTTGAGAATCGATATCTCGGATATTTCACCTCGATGGTTCTTAGTTTTTTTTTTTGTGAAGATACATCGTTCTTTTAAACGCACGTTTTGGTTTTGCGATTATCTTTCGAATTTCCTTTTGCAGATCGATTTTTATGAAACCATAGATAAGCAAGAAATTTGTGTTATTTTCGATTATAAGTCCCGTCGTGGAACTAACACAGCATAGACAACTCGAAGTATCAACGACGTGTTTGGTTACTGAACGCACAATACGACGATGGTTTAAAAAATTCTGTTCTGGTGATTTTAATCTTGAAAATAAACCACATGGATGTCACCTAAGGCCAAGGTGGATAATGACGAGCTGAAAGCTGTAGTTGAAGCGGATATATCTCAAACTACGCGTGAATTTGTAGTAAGGTTTGACGTTGTTGTTCCAACAATATTGAGCTGTTTGAAACAAATAAAGAAGCCGGATAGATAGATTCTACATGAATCAAACGAGCGTCAAAACAGAAATCGTCTTGTAGCTTGCCATTCTTTGCTGTCACGGCATAAAGGCTGATAGTTTTTAACACATCATATTATTACGTACAATGAAAAATGGAATCTTTTCGACAATTGTAAACGTTCGGACAATGACTGGATAAAGACGAAGTGCCGAAACACAGTCTGAGACCGAATATTCACAAAAAAAAAGTCAATAGTGTCTGTTTGGTGGTTCAACGCTATGATATTAGATCTGTTCGTTTTCGCTGCACCGCTGAACTAGTAGACTAAGTTGAAGCGAGACAAGCATATGTTTTCTCACTTCAATTTATTGCACTAATTTAGCGGTGCAGCGGAAACGAACAGACCTCTGGTAAATTGATTACAGCGGATGTCTGCTGCAACTGATTAGACGAAATGATGAGGGAGCTTACGATTGAGCAGCCGAGATTGGTCAACTTCTTGCGAGGGAAAATCAATTTAATTTTCAACAAGCTGTGGTAAACGTGATTTCATTGCCACTCGCTTTTCAGGCTCTTCTTCACTGCCGGCGTAAACAAGCTGTTAGATAGCAAAGCTGTGTCGATAGTTTGGGCACATATCTTGATTAATTGTGCTACTCCTTGTTTGGGATATAATGAACTTTTGATTCGAAATCGGACATTTCATATTTAATATTTAATATATCTTATTCTGTTTTATTTTATATTTAATATT
Source organism: Dinoponera quadriceps (assembly GCF_001313825.1). Classification (NCBI taxonomy): domain Eukaryota; kingdom Metazoa; phylum Arthropoda; class Insecta; order Hymenoptera; family Formicidae; genus Dinoponera; species Dinoponera quadriceps. The sequence goes on from NW_014555562.1 coordinate 62,959, forward strand.
TTATATTTAATGACCTGATAATTAGTTAAATAGCGTGCACGTCATGTTAGTCTAGTTTTACAGAGATCAAGCACACGATAAATCTCTCGCGCATGAGCCTTATATTTTACACGCACTAATACGTACTGCAAATACATATTTCCACAGTTATTCATTATTCGCGATAGTAATAGAGAATCCGATCACTCGCACTTCTACACCGGATTAATGTGCAATAAATCCAATAAGCAAGAAACATTGAATCAATCTTTTAAAACATTGATTTTATATGGATTTTATAAACATTTTGACATAATATTTTATAAATGTTTTTGAACTGTTATTTGATAATATTATGCTCTTAAATGTTAAAGTTATAATGTAGAAATATTATTTTTAATATTTCGGTCAAATATTGTTAACAATTGTGTACATTGAGAACTACATATTTGAAAACGTTACATGTTATAAAATATCATTGTAATAATGTTGTGTTAATGATTTATGGCTTACTGGGAAGGCTGCTATACATCAAGTATCTAAACATAACGCATAACTCTAATGAGGAAATAATTAATGTATATTTTGTAAATAATATTACAATATCATTATTAGATGATTAATCTTTTACAATACTTATGTGCTTTTTTATTTGAATCACTTCTTCATGTATAGCAGCCTTGAGCATACATCAATCTGATGTGCAAGTGATTGAATTTGCTCTAAGAGTCTTAACAAAATGGCTAACTTATAAATTCAAGACAATATTTTATACCTTAAGACGTTGTTTTAAATAATGTACAATAACTGTCTTGCGTCTAAAGTCTTAAATTAAAAAAAGTCAGTCTGTTTGTGATTGATGACAAATCACCGAATAATAAACAAAGATTTAGGAATCTGTTTTAAAATTATAAATCGAGGTCTCAGCAGGATGGCTGATTTATCAGTTCAAGACAACGCCTTAAATCTGTCTTAAGTAACGCACAATGACCGTCTTCCTGTACAGCATAGACGTCCTAAAGACGTCCTGAGGACGTCCCTCGGATAAAGTGTGCTGTATGGGTTATGTCTGTCTTAAATTAAATTAAAATTAGTCTTAAACTAGAAAAGCCATTCTGAATCTATGTTTGATGATAAACTGTTGTACAATAAACAGGAAGTAGAAAAATATGATAATTTAGACTATAAAGTTTCGGAAAAAATTCGTATTTTTTAAATTTTCTGCGGATTTTTTATTCCTTCTTTAAACGAAGTAAGTAAGGAAAACGAAATAAATATGGCGGGTTTTAACCAAACGCACGCGAATTTTTGTACTCTCGGGATAGAAACCGAAGAAACCTTATAAGCGCATAATTTAATATTTATTATTTAATATTAAGTAATATTCCTGAAATATTAATAGATGGGTATATGTCCACCTTTAATAATATTAAAAAATAATATTATTTAATGTTATTGAAATATTACATATTTTTTAAATATTTAACTCTATGTATATATATAATATATATAACTGTAGTTTTTTATTTCGTGTATCGCAATATCAGTTATTTTATTATATAAATAAAGTCAAAATTATTTTGTGTAAAAATACATTTTGTATAAAAAAAATTACACACACACACACATATATATGTACATTTTATTTATATATATATTTTTATATTATATTTTTTTAAATTCCAAGAACATTTTTATAATATCAAGAATATTGAAGTGGAACATATATCATCAATAGAATATTCCTACAATACTAAAAGATATTACATAACATTCTTAAAATATTATAAGAATATTATTTTAATATTGAATAATATTCATATAATATTCTAGGAATATATTACGCACTTATATTCGTGGAAAAATTGGATGAAAAACGGTTTCCTTCCGAAGCTATAGAGCTGCAAATTCAGACGAAGATTCCGGGCGTACGACGTTGTCTTAAAACTACACCAAGGTTTCGAGTTTTGCCCAACACCGTTGGATTTCGAGTGTGATCCCTCGATTACCGGTCGAGCGTAAGTCGGCCCGACGTTCCGCAAACGACCGCCTGGCGCGCCGCTTTCAGTGGCCTCACAGCTGATACGCGGTGACGTCACTCAAACAAAGCCATGCGCGCTTGGATCGCGCGCGCGCGCGCGAGAGAGAGAGAGAGAGAGAAAGCTATTTGTTCCGCGATCCGAACGCGCAGCCAACACATATTCGGCGTCCGTGGACACGGTGAAGTGCGCGTCTCTGTACCTCCGTGCGTGCTGTGTCGTCCTGAGCTGCTGTTATCGCGCGCATCCGTCCTCGACCGACTCTCGATTTGCGTGTGAGGCCCCAGCGATGCCGTTCATATCCAAGGACTGGCGAAGCCCGGGCGAGGAATGGGTGAAGACGGTTGAGGGTTGGGAGAAGAAGAAGATCCTCGAGTGCGCCAACAACAAGACCCTTTCGCTTCTACGGTGAGCTCTATTATCATTCCCTCTCTCTCTCTCTCTTTCTTTCTCGCTGCTGCCGTCTCGCTCGCTCTTCTCCGTTCTTTGTTCGTGGAATGACAGCGCGCCGTCCGCGACACTGCGACGCACAGCTGTTACTCCAGCGTTTACATCGATCCGACTGACAGCTCCGTTTGTTTACATATGAACATTCTCTCTCTCTCTGTCGCGCGCGCGATGACCAACCGACCGATCGACTCGCCTTGACACGGACGATCAGGTGTGCGGCGTCAAGCCGCTCCGATTAGCGCGTCACACATTAGGCATTGTCACTCGCACACCGAATTCGCCTCGCTCCTTGACTGACACGTCCGCGACAGGTCTCGGCCGTTTCGCTCGTCTGCGAAACGCGGACCGAGTCGACGTTTCATCCCCAATGGGTGATAATGTGCTCCCGACGATGTCGCGGCGGTGACAGCGGCTCGACACAGCGAGACCGACTCTCGTCAGCCTCGGATTCAACTGGTCGGTGAACAACGATTGAAGAATTGCCGAGACGCCAGTTTCCACGTTCTGCAATTTCAGTCGTTCGACAGTGACCCGTGAAAAAATTAATTAAACGATAAAAAATTGATAATCTCGTAAACGTCGACTAACGGTAACGTAGCATCAATGTCGCAATGTCCCGCTCAACGTTGTGAGTGCTATGCAACGTGCGTCGTAACAGTTACATCGTCGAGTGGGAGACTTGAGGTACAACGTAATTGCCGTAATGTTACCGTCGTCGGTTGCTGATCACCGGGTAATTTCCATCTGCATCAGAGCGAAGTAGAGCAAGTGACAGCGTTTGCTTGACAGCGATTTGGAATCGTCGATTCCGATTCACCGGGGTTCAGTGAAAGTCGCCCTGAGCAGGTTCGCTCACGTCGAATCACGCCTGAACCCGACGAGAGATACGACGACGGTCGTCCTTCCTGTCGCCCGCTCGATCGTTACTCTCGACTATCAATTTCGCTCTCGTAGCGGCGGTATTCGGCGAGTACGTTCGAGCCGTTCCCATCCGGTTCGCGATTTACGGGGCCGACGCACGGCGTGTCTTTGCGCGAGTCTATCGGCGACCTGCGATCACCCGAGGCGGGTGATACCATGTTATCTGTCAGCATCGCACGGGTCGTAATTTAGGTGGATTTCAAGTTCGCCTACGGAGCGACGCGCGCTCTCTTTCTCTCTCTCTCTCTCTTTCTTGGAGCGGTCTGCACGCGGTGTGCCGCGTGTCACGTATAATAATATACGTCGCGCGGATTGCTCGCGTCTACAATGGAATCGCGTCGTCGGGAATGCACCGATGAAGAGTGCCAGTTCTTCTTTCCCGTCTGCTGATTGGTCGAATCCAAGTTCTCGTGATCAGTCATTCTTCTTCAGCGGAATTACTGCTCGGCATTGTCTGATAATTAGCCTCGTTATCGATGATCCTCAATTATCCGATATTTTTATCTTTCCGTTATTCCACCTCTTTAATCTGTTATTTGGATCTTTATTCCAGATCGCCCGATTATTTTCGATAGTGGTTTTTGTATTTATTCGTGATAAAGATGTGACGATTGATGAATGGCCCTCTCTCTCTCTCTCTCTTTCGTAAATCGCGAAAATCGCGAATCGAGTATCCATTCGAGATTACACAACAACGATTTTGACTCTTCTCGACGACAATGTATTTCGTGCTATGCGACATTCCGCGCATGGTGAAAAAATTGTCGCGTAAGCCGCGGTCGTGCGACCCGGTGTCCGTGTTCGAACTGAATTTAATTCAAGCATCCTTCAACATCGAGTCATCAGATCCAACGTCGGATTCAATTTCAACCGGTCGTACAGAGCGTGACACGATTATTGGTTAACAATATTGCGCTAATTCCAACGGTACCGTCGAAATGCTGATGAAATGAATAAGCGTGCGCAGGGAAAAATGTATTGATAAAATTGATCAGCGGGACAGAAGTCTCCTCGATTCAACAGCGATATCATTGAAACTAATGCGTCATACGTTGTTTCAATAACTTTAGTGTTGGTTCCGATGATATTGCTATTGAACCAAAGAGGTTTGCTCTCCAATTATGATGCTGTCGACTGATCGTACTGATACAACAGCGTTTTCTTTCTCGAGTGCGATCACCGTTTTGAGGTAGTGAGAGAGAGAGAGAGAGAGAGAGATGTAACTGTGGAGGAAGCTTGTAATAAAGACAGAGCGAGAAGGACGAAAGGTCCATTGTATGGCCAACGCGGCTGTTCGGTCATTTTTCGCCGAGCTATCTCGCGAAATTCTCGACATTGACGTGATTGAGAGCCGAATTGATCGCCGATGCTCCGACGTGCGCCGCGGCCTCACGGATGATACCATTTCTCCGTGTGTGGGCGCATCGATGTACAAATAATTTCCGCTCATGTTTTATGTACACGTGCGCGCGCGCGCGCACACATATACACATATACACACACACATGCACACGTTGCACTTTGAATGCATTATTGGCAAAGAATCGAGGTTTGCAGTGATCGGAATTTATTACGTTTAAACGTCCGAGGGAGAGAAAAGTAATAAATAAATCGGGACTGTTTCCCGTTGAAAGGCAAAGCGCAAGCAATCTCGCGACATTGGCTGTGTTTGACATTTTCAATTTGCGATCAAAGTGAGCGCGCAAACCTGTTTCTTCGTGATTAAAGCGCAGGTGCAAAAAGTCGTTCGCGAAATTAGTATGGATAATTCACGCTCGCCGCCGACGAATGAGTGCGCAAAGATCACGCGTGTCCGCGAAATCCGGAGGTACGAATTGGCTCGCGTCGCGTTTGCTCGGATGAAATTTATGTCGACGCGAACCCGATTTGCGTGTCCAATTCGAACGAAAATCGCGAGAATGACGGCGTCACGAGCTTGTTGCCGTTATAAGGTAGAAAAAGAAAGAAAGAGAGAGAATCGGCTGTTTTTTCCTTATCCTATAAGCATGTAATATTATTTAACCGTTTTAATACCAGGGGTTTTTAAAAATCCGTGTCGGATTGTGCCATGCAGCGCGATAGCGCTTCGTTCATTTATCTGCGAATAATGCCGATCGACGCGATCGCGCTGCACTTTTTTTTCGTCGAAATATGCCGCTCGGCACGCTCGCCCTTCATTTCATCAGTCATATCGGAAACGTTATACTAAACACTCAAAAGTTTGCGAAATTCGGAACCGAGCGCGTTGCGAATTGATGATCGTGACCAAACATCGCGGCACATTTCACCACTGTACGCGAATAGCGCGATCGCGTTAAAACGGTTAATATTAAGTAATATTTCTGGAATATTAATTGATAGTTATATGTTCACCCTAAATAATATTAAAAAATAATATTATTTAATGTTATTATAATATTATGTATTTTTTAAATATTCAACTCTGTGTACATATATAATATTAGGTTGGTGCATATGAAATGTCGCATTCTTAAGTGATTGTATAAAACTGTATATCTTTCTTCAAAAGCTGTTTATTCAATCAAAGTATGCTCCATTCGCTTCAATACACTTCTCCCAACGAGATTTTAAAGCGTAGATGCCTGTCTTAAAAAAATTTTGGTCTTTAGAATTAATAAACTCTGATATCGAGTTTTTTAGACTGTCTTCATTTTCATGGTGTTTGCCTCTTAAAAACAGCTCTAAATGCTTGAAAAAATGAAAATCGGTCGGCGAGAGATCCGGTGAATATGGTGGATGCTGCAAAACTTCATATTCCAGTTCGTTCAGTTTCGCAATTGTTTTGTGCGATGTGTGCGGCCGAGCGTTGTCATGGAGCAGTAGCGGGCCATGCCGATTCACAAGCGATGGGAGTACAATTTGGTGTCTCAATATCGTTGTATGGTCAACTTTCATCCTGATAGCAAGTTCCCTCGTGGATACGGCTGGATCCGCTTCCACTAGAGCCTTCAGGTCATCATTATTCACAGACGTTTTGGGTCTTCCGCGCGGCTCATTTTGCAGTGAAAAATCGCCAGTCCGAAATTTTTCGAACCAACGCTGCACTTTCCGATTGTTAACCGTATTCTCCCCAAACGCTTGGTTTATGTTGCGTGCAGCTTTTGCAGCACTATTACCAAGTTTGTACTCATATAAGAAAATGACGCGAATGTCGGCAGAATTCATATCGGTAATAAACTCAAAAGAAATAAAAAAGGGAAGACCTTCGAGAAAACCTATTTTGTTGAAATGAGTCTCTGGCAATGGACAATACGAGTATGAATGAGGTTATGCCAAATACAAAAGTATAACGAAAACAGGGAGGAAAACGTCCGCATGTAAAGAGAATGCGACATTTCATACGCACCAACCTAATATATATAATTGCAGTTTTTTTATTTCAAATGTATTGCAATACCAATTGTTTTATTATATAGATAAAGTCTAAATAATTTGATATAAAAATACATCTTATACTAAAAAAATACTAAAATACTAAATTATTAAAATGAAAAGAAATATATATATATATATATATATATATAATTTTTATGTGTTTTTCTACATTATTATTTTTTTCTTAATATTTTAAGAACATTCTTATAATATTAAAAAATATCACACAACATTCTCAGAATATTATAAGAATATTTTAATATTTAATAATACTCATATAATGTTCTAGGAATATTACGCGTTTATAGGATATCAACGCGATTGCGCCGCGTGCGTAACGCGTTGCGTCGCGCGAAAATTTCACACCGTTGTCGCGCGCCGTTTCCCAACGGTTCGATTACCTAAGAATTAATTAAGCGCTAATCATCCGGGAGAGACTCACGCGATATTGGATGTATTAATAGCCATTACATTAAAACTGGTCTCACGTGAGAAACTCGAATTCGTCCTATAGTAGAGTAGAAATGTATCTGGCTGGCCTGAGTTAAGTGCTAATATCTAGCTAGCATATATAGTCAAAATTTTGTGTTATAAACGGTTCACTCAAATTTTTGTATCAATTTAACAAAGTGAATATGTTAAAAAGTAATGTGTTAACAAGGTGAATATATTAATTTAACATATATTTATGTACTTTTTAACATATTATCTGTGTTAAAGTAACACACAAATTTCGATGGACTGTTTATAATACAAAATTTTTTTACTGTGTAGACTAGATTAGATTTTTTAGCTCTTTACTTTCATTATTGGCTAATTATTCACTAAAATATGGAATCGGTTTAGTGATCTAGCCATTGTCTAGCTATTACATATCAAATAGAGTAGATGACGCTGTCTATTCTAAAATATATAATCTAACTATTATATATCCGCCATTAGCATTTAAAAATGAGGTAGCAAATCAAAATTGAGGATACGTTATTTCATAAAAGTCTTAACAAAGCAGAAATGAGCGCTACATTACTGCTTGGCAACTAGTTGTGATTTTTCATTTCATAATTGTAATTTCTTTTGCTTATCATCCATCAGTTAACTTATTTATCTAGCCATTATTTAGCCACTAAGAGAAGTGAGCGTTACATTATTGGCTAGTAACGATGTTGGATACAAATTTATTACTTCGTGGCGAAGCATGGCTAAATACCCACTAGGTTCAATTTCTACTAAGAATATTAATAGTCGTTATATATATAATATATAGTCATTTATATATAATCACATTAATAGTCGTTACTTAAATATTGCCTTTCAGGTGAGATACTCAGACGATACTCAGACTTGAATTTAGAGTTCGATGCAAGTTTCTTTGTTGAATCGCGCAAATTGTAACATCGGTGTATCATATATCATATATGATTCAAATAAAAGTAATTCAAGTTTAACTCTAAATTCAAGTCTATATATTTTACGTGGAACAAGTTTCAAGTAACGACTGTTAATTTTGATAGTAATATGTTGGGCCTGCAGAATGTTTACAAGCGTTTTCTTTCGCTTACTTCCTTTTCTACGTTTTGTGTAAGACGCTATACCCCACTCCTATTTCTCTATTATTCAGAATTCTTTTTTACTCAGAATTCTTTATTACTCAGATTCTCTATTACTCAGATTCTCTATTACTCACGTTGAGTCTATGTGACTATTGTTATTATCAGTCTGCTCTAATGAGATAACTGGTTTTCTGGCGATAATCAGTTTACAAAGACGATAAATAAAAATGGGTAATATACTTAATAATTTATATAAAAATTATATATAAAAGCATCAGCGCTGCCATTCAATCATTTAAATCACCCTTTGTCATTTCTTCTTGACAAGTTACTAAAAAATTCATTTCTGTGTCCAAAATGTGTTATCATAATCACTTTTTTGCTACTGTTAAATTTGTAAAATACAGATGTTTTATATACAAGGTGGACCATTTTAATCGACCCAGTCGAATATTTCGAAAACCAAGCCCGGGAGAGAAAAATTTTTCAGACAAAAGTTGTTTGGTTTCGAGGGGACCATAAGACGGTACCATTGGTTTAACCTTGAAGAATTATTTGAAAGTCACATGAAGGTCACCTCAATTTTTTAAAATGGCATCCTCTATTTTTTATTACATATTCTTGTAGCTGATCTCGAGAGCTTTCCAAAAGACTATAATGAAATGTTTCTTCATTTAGTACTTTTCGAGTTATAAAGCTCCAAAGTTGCAATTTGAAAATGCATGATGTGCTCTTTGACGTCCTAAACGGCCTTGGCGAGCTCTTAGTTCGAGGTCCCGGATTGTAGTATGATTCGGATGTTGTTCTCTTTCGCGGTAACGATTCCGGTAAACTCGCGAAGCTTCATGATAATTTAGTTCACATTGTCCGAGAACAAGGAGAATATCAACAATCTCTGAGGGACGATAATCAGCCATGGGTATTGTTGGCAGACGTAAGCCTCTGATTGTGAGTAATAAAGTTTGATACTCCAATCAACAGTGGAAGAGATTTCCGTAATCAATTGATACCTAAATATCCAATTGTATCTACAGACTATTCATTCCTATTAATTCCTATTGCAACTTTGGAGCTTTATAACTCGAAAAGTACTCAATAAAGAAACATTTCATTATAGTGTTTTGGAAAGCTCTCGAGGTCAGCTATAAGAATATGTAATAAAAAATAGAGGATGCCATTAAAAAAAATTGAGGTGACCTTCATGTGACTTTCGAATAATTCTTCAAGGTTAAACCAATGGTACCGTCTTATGGTCCCCTCGAAACCAAACAACTTTTGTCTGAAATATTTTTCTCTCCCGGGTTTGGTTTTCGAAATTTTCGACTGGGTCGATTAAAATGGCCCACCTTGTATATCATTGCTATCTCGTCTGCTGATTGTTCCGAAAGCATATTTATATTGTATCGTTCCGGTTCCTGGTTTTATCTTGTTGTGAACTTTCAAATCGCATTATGAAAAAAAACTCGTTAAGTGTTAAATTATCCAAAGATAAACTTAGAAAGGTAAGAGTAAATATTATTTTTTTTTGCTCATATGGTTTTAGGTTAGACTGAGGTTTTTTTTTGCCTATTTTAACTATTTTGCTAAGAAGCAGTCACTATTTTATTTTTCTTGTACCGGTGACTAGATGGCAGCCTGTAAAAGACCTATAAAGTATAAAAAACCATGATTTTTACAATATTTTATTTCATGATGTAGGTCTGAGAGACCTATGATATTACTCCAGCGTCAAGATCGCGCGTGTTACTCGTAGGATTCACATAGGCCTCAAGTTTGAATTTTAGAAGAGTTATCGTGCCGAGAGAAAAAAAAGATTAATCCTGATTCAAATTATAATCATCTGTGGCATGAACGATATCTTCTCGTTGTTTCGACGAAAATGCACACGAGCAGTAAATGTATAATGAAATTAATGTCATCAACGTTATAGTAGACTTGCTATGAAAAAATGATTCTCCTGATTATAATTATTTTGCTTCCGATATTTGAAGGACTTTTTTATGGTGCGGAGAAATGCTGATTGTTTCATTATGTAATTACATTGTCACGAATATCGAATTTTTTTTTTCTCCCGGTGCAAATGTGAGCTTTCCAGTCTCTCGAAATCGCTATATTATAAATGTAATGCCACGCGCGTCATATGCCCGATTGCAAAATGTTGGCAATATATCGGCAGATTGGCAGGTTCGATGAGAGTATCGTGGAAAATTCATAGCTATCTGTGTCCGTATTAAGCTCGTGTTCCGTCTACAAAACTTGCTGACATAACTTCATAGCAGATTGGTTGCAGAAATCGAACGGGATCTGTCCTAGTATGTCCCATTTAAATACATTTCGGATCCATTCAACAATTATGTAATGCGAAATTTTCGTATTTTTTATCCTTCCTCTCTCTCCGTCATATTTTGTCACGAAATATTTGTACTCCCTCTCAACATTAAGTGACATGTGGAATTATCCTCTTCTCCCTCTCCCCATTTCCACATTATGTTATTAGATTTCTTTAGATCCAATATGAAAATGAGCATCGTGTGCCGAGACCTTAGTGTGACATTCCATGGTAATTATTTCCTCGTATTTTCCCTTCTGTCACAGAGACTAATAAATCCTCTTTCCCCTCGTAGTGTGAAGTAATTATTGAATGACCCCTAAAATGGCGACGAAACAACAGATCTTACTCGATTTCCACCGTCAATCATGAGAACCAACACAGATCTAATCGCGAATAATAAATGTCAATAGTTTTTATAATCTTCGAGATCACATTAAATATTTACAAATAACACGAGTTGAGTGCAGATTAATGAACGTTTCGGTTCTAACTAGTTCGGATCTATCCAGATCCAACCCTGAATTCAGAGCGGAGTGTCTGACGTGAGACAAGTTTCGAGCGACGTCCATTTAACGTTGACTACCATGGGAGTCACCGTTAACCGGTGCTATAATATCGCCATGTTCACTAATTCATATAAATAAAATGTAACAAACTGCGTGTAACCAATTAAATATATTATCAACAAAGAGTAATTACGCAGATCTACTGCATCTTTAATGAATTAAGCTTGAGAATTGAATACCGAAATAATTTATGGGAATTAATGCGTAAATTGCGAATCTTTTTTCCAAGATTCGTCGGAAACCTATCGGATGTTGTCATGTGCAAAGTTCAAGGTGAGTGGATGGGTGTGGGTATTTGCACGCGTGATATAAAATTTTCGAATTGCTAAGGCGAAACACGTGACCGAGTTTTTAACGTGCTATCCTTTTAGTAACACGGTCGCTCATACGAACGTCGATGGAGAAATGAGAACTGACTAAAATTAACTAGTTCACAGGCTACGTCTCGACGGACAATCAAAGGTATGGGATTCGTTCATATAGGTCATGTTCGAAATTTATGAATCTAGTGATGGTCGAATTCATAGTCGGATCTTGCATTCAGGATCATCTTTAGGTTCATCTTTAGATGCTGTACAGATTCATCGACATCAATGCATCTGAAGATGAATTTAGAGTAATTAATTCGTGTAAATTTATATTCTTAGGGACTTTCTTAAATTTTAACAGTATATTAATCGAAACACGATCTGCACACATTTAAATTAATAAAAGTTTGATCATACTGAAGCTGAAATAATTGAGGTCAAAGTTAGCACTATTTATATGTATTAAAGATACAAAACGGTTTTCGATATCACGTCTAGCAATCAAACTATTCTTACGATTTTTTTTCCCCAAATAAATTATCCAAGTAATTTTAAATATTTATATGATCCAAATAAAATTTACTTAATCCAAATAAAAATCTGCTAAGGAGTATTAGAGTAATTATTTATTTGAATTTAGTACTTTTTTCTGTGAGATGTAAAAATGCATACATAATAGAAAGTGGTTTATAAATATTTTAATATGTGTACATGCATATATATATTGCGGGTATAAATTGTAAATTTCCTACGGCAATATGTTCAAAGCAAAATGGTCGATAATTCTGAAATTTTTATACAATATCTCTATATTAGTCCTTGATATCACTGTAGCTTTTCATCAAAATCACAAATGTGGTTTGGAAGAAATTAAAAATAGAAGTTATAAATAGGACATTAACCTGAAGGACTCTGTATAAAAAGTACCATTTTCAGTCTGCGAATTTTCAGCTTCCGAATGGCTGGTTGTTTTCTAACTTTACAGACATATAGATAGTATTTCCATCAATATGCAACTAAAATTTAAAAGGCTTCCTAAGGAAATGGTTTGAGGGATCAACTTCCCCAAGACGGTCTTAAATATATTCGACTACATGAATGTACCGGCTTAGCTCCGGGGTTCGAGCTACCGGGATATCTCCGGATATCTTCCTTTTCCAAGAAAGAAGGTTCTTTTTCTCAAAGGAGGAAAAATTCAAAGGATATGTTGCGGCACAGCGTGCGTCCTCGGCGCGACCGTCGTCGCGGGTCGCGATTTCTTCGACCGGATATTGAAGCCCATTGTGCTCGTTGTACCAGTTGTGTTTGTGTGCATGGCCGTGACAGACTTAGATAATTAGATCGACTCGGCGCGTCCAGCTCTCGTACTCTTGCGAGCGCGCGCATGTTGCCGAAGAACGGAAGAGAGAACGAGCGAACGAGCACTTCTTCGTCTCGCGCGCGCGCGTTCCGCTGCGATGTGCACGTTTCGTTGCACGCAGATGCGTTTGGAAACAGCTGGGTAACGGCGTAAACAATCCTTCGCGCGTCTTATTACGCCTCGCGAATACCGTCGCTGACGAGGTGCACGTGTAATCATATTAAAGGTAATATATATCATCGTTCGCTTTCGCCACGTGCGCGTTAAACCCGATCTCAAAAAAGCGCAGTTTACGGAAAGAAGAGGGGAGGAGAGAGAAAGAGAGAGAGAGGAAAGGAAAAGAGAAAGAGAGAGGGAAGAATGGAAACTTCGTCGTTTTGAACGACTATTCGACGCACGCGAATCATTTGCGGCGTGATTCAGCCGGCGATTTGGTCGCGCTTTCCACGTAAACGCGCTGCGACAACTCGACGACTCGGAAGAGAGATGTTTCGATCGGCGATCGACTTTTATCGTCTAAATTCGCGCGGTTAAATAAAGCGGCCGCGTGAAATCAAACGATAACTTTCCAGACCCAAGGCGCGCGATCGAGGCTCGTTGCGTCGCGTTTGACAAAAAGCTTTCTCTTCCGTGGGATGATAGGCGGGAAAGGCGGTTCTTGGTCTTCATGTCGGATTTACGGCGGCGCGCCGGATCGATTCCGCGAACACGATAATCAGTTCTTATTATTGCGCTCTCGGCCGGAAATTTGATAAAGCAATAAAACTGTTAACGTCTCTCTTGCGCATTAACCTTTGCACTAATGTTCGCGCCACTCGGGTTGCTTCCTCGTCCCCGTCCGAAACTCGGTAACTATTATAGTTTCGCCGCGAGTTCAATCGATACGCACCGACATTTGACGCTTAACTACACGGTTGAACTCCAACTCTAAATAACCGCTAATTGTTACGCGAGATACGTGAGGCCGGACCAATTAATCGGCCGAGAATTCGCCGGGAAGTTTGCGATTGCGAGCTTCCTGAAATTAATTCGCGCAACACGCGCGACATATTCGTCAAAATAATACGACACACAAACAAGATGTCACGCGTTTATTTGTATTTGTCAACGACTGATCAAGGCTGTGCTCGTATATTCATTGCCGGCCACTGAAAATCTACACGGTAAAATATTTTGTGTTAAATTTACATTTTACAATTACATTACATTTTACTTGTCCCACCGATCCCCCATTTCGGCCCATATTTTCGGATGAGTTGGTTTTAAAAGATGAATATGTTAAGAAGTAAAACAAAGCATGTCAAAAATTAACACAAAATATGTAACATTTTAACACTATTTGTAGGCAAATTTTATGTAAAAATAATTAAAAATAATAATTTATAATGTTAACCCGGTAAAAAAAGATCGTACATGAAATTTGCTCATATATGACTATATATAATCATATATGTCCACAACGAAAAAATACTGTTGTTTACAAATTATATGCAAATATAATCGAAGTAAATGTTTCTGGCTACTTGTGTTTCTGACAGCACATGATATCGTCATTTAATTAAATGACATAACATCATTTTTTTCGTATAGACATATATGATCATATATGTAACTATATATATGGGCAAAATTCGTATATGATTTTATATAATTACATATAATTATATATAATTATATATAATCATTTTTTCCCGGGAAATATAACAAAAAGAAATGTTATTTTTATACTTTTTCCGGTTACACGGATACGCGCTACGCTATGTAGTACAAATATCCTGCGATCCACAATGTAGCAACTCTGGTATTAAGACCCGCAACATATTGCTGTTGTCTAAAGGAGAGGCATAATTATCATTATTTTATAAAATAACGCCGGTTTTTTACCACTCGTATACTTCATAACTTTACTTCACATTTTACACACAGTGAAATATTTTACGTTGAAAGACGACCCATTGAAATTTTCGTGTTACTTTAACGTAGGAAATATGTTAAAAAGTATGCAAATACATATATGCAAATACATAAATTAACAACATATAATAAATAACATATTTATCTTGTTAACATATTACTTTTTAATATATTCACCTTGGTAAAGTAATACAAAAATTTCAGTGAGCCGCTATTAACATAAAATTTTTTACTTTGTTTGCGCATGATCTGATGCAGCAGTATCGCTTTTGGTGGCAAACCAAAAATAAAAGACAGCGTGCGCTCTCTGTGTGATGAATTAATATATAAAACATGTTGATTTAATAAATGGTAACTATTACTGAGGAAATTTAATTCGAAAACTACATAAGTTTTATGTTAAACACATATTTATATGTAAATTATGTTATTTTCATACAGAAGAATATTGAATATCAATTCAACACGAAATATTCAAATAATACAATTATGTTACATTAACACTCAGCTATGTTGAGAATTCAACGCAAAAACTTCTGACAACAATTCCTTTTAACAAGGACCGATTGTAACATGAGAATAAAATGTTTTTCATTGTGTATAATATATGTAACATGAAATATAGATTTTCAGTATTGCCAGTGAATATATAAACATAGTCGAAGAGAGAACAAATTTTCGAAGAAATCTTTTTTGCTCGTTACGGTTTACCTTTGTTCATTTTTATCTTTATTAGATTGCCATCGGACTCCGGTGAACATTTGGCATTTCCCGTCGCGTTGTTTGAAATATTTACCTTTCAAGCCACGCAATTTTGCCGTGTGCGTGTCCCTCGAGCTTTTAATTAACGACACGCGCGTGTGAATTTTTTCGCGCGAGCGCAAGTCTCGCTCGTATGCGTACAGTGAAGAGAATGTATTTGATATTTGTGACAGTAATTGCGTAGTTATATAAAATTATAGCCAGGAAAATAATTTTTCTCGTAGCAAGTAATTTTACATATATATGTTTGTTACTAGGTCTGCAAAGTTGGCATTCTGAAATGCGAATTTTTATAAAATTCTCACGGCACTCGATTGTTCATGATTTGTCCACATCTGTCCATTCATAATTCTTATTTGTTCATCAAGCAAAAATAAGTTATTAACAAACAAACAAGGAAACAGATAATGACTATTACGTGAACAATTGTCTATTTACTTTAAACAACGGAAAAATGTATCTGAAGGCGAAAATTTACAATATTATAATATATATATATATATATATATATATATATATGTATTGTAGTTATAATTATATTTAGTACAATTTTAATAACATTTAATTAACACCGGAAATAGCCACAGAAAATGAAGCTCACATCGCAATGGATTTTTTTTACTGATCGGAAACCAATATATACCTTTCATTTGGACATTTAGAGACGTAACCTATGCAACAGGAATAGGTTGTGATCCGTCTTATTCGTAATATAAGCCTGTAAAAACATATTGGGGTACAAAACGATCCCAGGTGACTGTTCACGTTATAAAATTAGTCAAACGCAGTAAGAGTTCGTATTGTGAATACAAGATAATAATAAGTTTGAATGAGGTTATGTCTACCCATATCCAATAAACATTAAGCATTATTTACATTACATCTGATACTGATCAATAAAAATGTCCAGAGAAATAGGCAAAGGTGTAATTATTAAATATCTAATATTTATATTTATTGTTTATAATTAACATACATAGTTAACATTAACATTTATTATAAGTGAAACGAATATCTTAAATTATATTTTTTATTTAATGTTAAATATAAAAAAATATCTATATTCTTAAAAATTTATAATTATTTTGTTTAAAAATATTATGTTATATATTTCTATAATACAATGAAGAAATATAAAAATAAATAATTTTTTACGATCCTGAATAGTAACTTTATGTGACCGCGATTTAGCCTTACATTCTTATAAAATAAGTGTTATTTAATGTATTCTTAATCTTTTTGAATAATTATTCTTTACGAACCTTTAAATATCTTATTTCATCGAGAAAAGGTAATAAAACGACAGAAATATTGTCATAATAAGACACTTGACGTGTTTATTCCGATTCTTAAATATTTTTTTGGTTTCCTCTCATTTTTTTCGAAAAATAGTGAGCGAATCTATATTTGCAATATCCCTGAATAATAATAAATCATAGAGCAATCGATAATATGCTACATTTTATTAATAATAGCCGTTTTTAATTGGGGTTTAAATGACCTCAGGTGATTGTTTACGTAAATAAAAAAAATAATAAGGTGACTATTCCCGGGTTAAAAAGGACTATGATTTTCGTGAGATCAACCGTTATTTTCTCACAACGTACATATTATGCGATGCGCACTATCTTTCCGTAGTACTGATTCTCTTCTCTGAATTTAATTGACGCGCGTTACGATCGCAGGCGACATTTTCTCACGTATATTCGCGAGAAATAGAGTTTCACGAGGGAGTCGACATATCGCGTGAAGCTCTCGTAACCGCGCGGGAGAGTCTCGTCAGGGCGCATGACTTGGTCGCGCTTTCTCGCACTCGTCGAAAGAAACCGATTCGCCCATTCCTCATCCTTCATGCCGGATGAAGACGTACCGAAGGATCGAGCAACGGGGATCAAAGCCAACCGACTTCCTCGGCAAGCCGGATTGAAAATACGTCTGGCGGGCGAAAATTCAGTAGAGAGAAATTACTTCGTGCTCGGTTTACGTCCTCTCTTTAAAAAGCAATTCGTTGGACGAAATCGCTTTCCTATGGATAGCAGTTATATCGATACGATAAAGTCGTCCCTCGCTTATTTCTCGCCTAATAAAGCGCGATGAAAATATCCCACTGTTATTGGGTCAGTTAAAAAAGTTCGCGATCGGATTTTCAGGTCGAATTTGACTTTATCATCGCGTCCAACGAGAGCAAATATCAACCTAGATGTTATCATCCAAGCAATCGTCGTTGTTCATTAAAAAGAGAAGCAGATTTAATCGATAAAATCAGCGATTATCTTCATTTGAAAAAATATTTTGTCCGTTGGACAAATTGCGCGTTACTGCAACAATATATTGCGTTGACACAATTGCTGCTCAAATCGCAATCGTTGAATCAAAATTGATAACTCATTATGGAAACTTTATAACTATATATTTGTTTAGTATTGAATAAGCGTTGTGTTTGAAAAAATATTGTTTAAACAAAATTTAGTTGTTTCTAGTCTTTCTTTTGTTAACGTTGCCTGTGATGTACGCCACCGTTTCAGCAATACTTATATATGTCCATATGGAACAAAAATTAGTATAAAAATTCAAGATTTATATTCTCATATATAAGCAAGAATATATAATCTTATGTGGAGATAAAGTTTGCTTTTATATATGGAGAAATTCTATAATAGTTCCATTAAAAATATATTCATGTTATTTAAGAATAATTTTCATGAACTGAGAGGAAGAAATGTTGGATATAGAAAGAACGATATCTTCAAACTACGAATTATGTGGGTATCAATTTGAAAATATCATTCTCTTTATCCAATATTTCTCTCCTTAATTTATAAAATTCTTAAAGAACAAGAATATGATATTTTTAATGGAACTACATAAGATTTCTTCATATAAGAGCAAGTTCTATCTTTATATAAGATTATATGATCTTGCTTGTATATGAAAATATCGGTTTCGAATTGATGCTAATTTTTT
Source organism: Dinoponera quadriceps (assembly GCF_001313825.1). NCBI lineage: Eukaryota > Metazoa > Arthropoda > Insecta > Hymenoptera > Formicidae > Dinoponera > Dinoponera quadriceps. The sequence goes on from NW_014555562.1 coordinate 81,500, forward strand.
TTCTATAAACACAAAAAAATGTTCTTTAGAAAAAACTGTTATAGAAGAAAACCGATTTGGGTCCATCGAGAGAAAAATCGAACTGAACTTTTTACTACTCTGTGACCGACTCGATGCACGTTCCGACACGAATTATTAAATTTGATCTCCCACAAGTTCGAGCTGCCCCTTGCTCGTAGAAGTAAGCAGAGTCACGCTGCGTCGTGTCGACTTAAGGAGATTGTAAAGCGAAATGAGTTTGATAAGAGTTCGATGAAACTTGCATTACCCGTACGTTGAAATATTATTTAACTGTTCGTGCAATTAAAAAACAATTTAGCCGTTCGAGAGCTGAGGTGCAACTAAAGTTAACATTTTTTATACGTGTTCCTTGAGATTAGTATACTAATCTTAATTCCCGTTTTTATCTTTTAAATTAAAATATCTTCTAAGCTAAAAATAAAATTTTGGCGAAAAACTACTGTGATATAATAATATTATTATATATATTAAATATATATAATTAATGACTAATATTCAGAAATTGTACGTAAATTTCGGAATTATTGACCATTTTGTCTTGAAAATACAACAGTGTCTTATAATTTATATTAATGCTCGAAATACATATATATATATATATATATATATATATATATATATATATGCACATATTTAAACACTTGTATATCTCTTTCAATTAATTCGTGCGTTTCTATTAGATGCACTGATGTATAAATGTAGCATTAATAAGAGAGATACAAAATAATAATATTTTTATATTTGTATAATATTTTGTACATATGTTTACCTCAATGTCATTTCAAATTAACATACACATACACACACACATTTATTATTTAAGTAATAAAACAAATCTATAGAAGATATGAAATAAATCTATACAAACATATATATTTTGCCTGATAAATACTAAACTTATGAGTGCTCTACTGAAAATATGACATTGAACTTTACAATCTCTTTAAAGCTCACCCGAATTGTGCGTTTGCAACATTCGATGATGATAAATACGCAGATCTCTTCAGATATGCGAGGCAGGATCGGGTCTCCCCAGTTCTCTCACTGATGGGATTAGGCATCCTCGAGCGGGCTGGGTCGAATTCTCAAAAAGGAGGAATACTGGCGCGAGTCTTGCCGATGCGGAAGTGGGTCGTGACCCAGTTAATGTGACCCGCCTGCACCAATTTCGCTATCCCCTCGCAGCGCTGCCGTATCTACGCAGCCTTGATAAATTCGGTTAGACGGCTCGCTTCTTTGTGCGCGCAGACTCCGTTGAAGCTGTCGACCAGGATATTTTGCGTGTTAACGGCGGAAGAAACTCGGCAAATCACGCGGGACAGGAAGAGTGTGTCTCACCCTCGCGTTTTTCGACGTTCGCATAATTAATGCGTCATTCCGCAACAAATTCTACGAGTATATTTCGCGATATGACGTTCTGAATCTTTGAGATAACTTTGACTACTTTTCAAGTAGCTGGTTCGAGTTGGTGCTGCATTTTCAGTGACGATATTAAAAGGTCCCTTCATAAGTTTATTATTTACTGAAAGAAGATATTTTTCTGTAACTTTATTTAACTATCTAAGTAATAAGTATTAACTTGCAGCGGAATTAATGTGAATATACACACAATATTACACAATATAAACATGTCATTTATCGTTTCTTATTAATACTTTATTTATACGTCAATTATTGATTTATTTAATTTAATTTAATTTTATTTAACTATCTAAGTAATAAATATTAATTTCGAGCGAAATTAAGACAAATATATGTACATAATATTATAAATATAAGGATATTATATATTGTTTATTTTTCCTACTAATGCTTTATTTATATGTCAGTTGAGCTAATAGAAGTGCACATATAGTAGAAAGTGGTATATAAATATTTAAATATGTGTACGTGTACATATACTGCAAGTACTATAAATTGTAAATTTTTTGTGGATATATTTTCAAAACAAAATGATCAAAATTTCAAAAACTTTTGTGTAATGTCTCTATATTGGTTGTTATTATAACAGTACTTTTTCATAAAAATTCTAAATGTGATTTAGGAGAAATTAAAAGTATAAGTTAAAATAAAGAAGTTAAAGTAGAAGAAATTAAAAGTAAAAGTAGACATAAAGAAGTTAAAGTAGGGCATTAACGTCAAACAAAAAAAGTGACATCTTTAGTTGCAAATATTTCGGCATTCGAACGGTCGATCGGTTTTTTAACTTTACAGGTATGAAAATAACAGATACGTGTAGATAGTATTTCCATCAATGTGAAGCTAAGATTTAAGAGAATTCCTGAGGAAATGACGATCCAGCTACCTTAAAAAGTCGTATTGCTACGCACGGAACAGCTCTATCGGGAAAGATCTCGCCGAATACGTCGCGAAGAGTCGCACTTATCGATCGCATACCGACAGCACATTTGCGAAGCGCTATCGAGGAGCTATCTGAAATCGCGGAGAATTTCCAGCGAAGATACAAAAACGAGCCTCGTGCGCGCGACTTCTTCCCGAGAAAAGTACTTTATTCAAAGTGTATAAGCAGTTTGTATAAAATATATATACCTCCGTGCCGAGATCGGTGTCGACCTCGATGTTGTAGCACAACCGAGGCGGCTCCCTCCTCCCCCTCTTCCTCTTTTTTTCTTCTTCGCCGATATTATCGCGCCGCGCGTATACATGTAATGATCCCGATACAGTTAGACAAAATGGCTGGAAAGTACGGACGTGTTGCGCGGTGGGATTTAAAGGCCGGCTTTCCCCGTTCCGCGTGATTCTCCGTGGGCCGTCGCGCGTTTCGGTTTAATATACGCTCGATGCGCGCGCCATTATTTCGACGATTTAACCGCACCGGCCGGTCGGTCGTCCTACGCGCGTTTTCCCAACCGACGGGATTAGCCGCACTCCGCGCACAAGAGGGTCGACGAACTCGATGGAAGTAAAAGTTTCGTACCCCACCGACCTCCACTCCACATTCGCGAATTAATTATTCTCGCGTTACGCGATACGCCGTTCGTCGTCGTCGTAGTCGTAGTCGTCGTTGCGGTCGTCGTTGTAGTCGTAGCTGCAACTTAAGACTTAACGCTGCGTTTCTCTCTCCGTGCTGAATTATCTCGTGAAAAAATCACCGTTTCATTCGTCTTTATCGCCCGCCGACCGGCTCGCCCCTCGCGAACGCTCGTCACGAAACGGCCGTTGTTCGGGCCGAAGAGAAGGAAGAAAATAACAATCGTGCAAGGTATCACGACTCGGGAGAATTAATAGAGGAAACGCACCAACTACGAAACGTACTGTTTTGTTTTTGGAATCTGAGGTCTTATTGAAAGTGTAAAATTAGGGTGAATGTGCACAGAGTTAAACCGATATATGACGCTTCTCTACCTAGATACATATGATATTTTTTTTTGAAAATTATTACGTATTTCCTCGCAAATAACTATTTTTCAAGATGTTTGAGGATCGGCGCTTCTGGAAACTAGGCCCCAAAACTGACGTACCGATGATATCTGTAGGAAATTATAAAAATGAAGAAAATTATAAAAATAAGATAAAATAAAATAAAATAATTTTGTATATTTATTATATATCCTTCCATATTATCTTTAATTTTACATACTTTACAAAATTTAAAACATTTTACGATATATATCGCTCGTTTATCATGTGGGAAAGGATCTTCTGCTTTCTTTCTGGCTATCTTAAACCGACAAACGAGAAAATCAGAGGGAAATCAGTCACAGGTAGTTTCAACTACGTTTTGTGAAATGATATTTTACAGCAAATTTGAGATACGTCGGTTGAAAGTAAACTCAAGTATCTCAGTTCGCACAATAACGTAACCCTCTCTCTTCTACGTCAATTTTAGCGCTTTTCCCCACCCGGTGAAACATTCAAGTATCCGTGCAAAAGAGAAGAAAAGCCCGACGGTAGTGGCCGCTGTATAAATAAACGTGCATTCCAGATGCACGTGTCCCACAAAGAGAGAAAAACAACGATACTTGAGGTCTACTGCAATCGTCGCAATTATGCAGAACTCTATAGCACCCGAGGCTCACATGGCGCGCAAGATTATAGATCCTACGTCGCTTTCGCGGACGCTTTCTCTATTTTCGGCCGATCGCTTAATATATGTCTCGCGGAGCTCGTAAATCTCTTGTCTTCGCTGAGCACGGTTTTGCGCCAAAGCCGGAGATCACAGCAGGATCTCGTTGCTGGAGCGACTCGCTAATCGAGCCCGGTATCCGTTTGCGGTATCTGAACTTTCTTCACGGGGAAATCTATCGGGAATCATCTCGCTCATTTCACGAGGTTTCCCTCGCCCGAAGCCGCGGAAATTCTCCGTGCGCGCTTCCGTGATCCTCCGCTGTGATGTCTATTTTTCCGGCGTCACGTCGTCGTGATGGAACCTCTGGAGCCTCCGCTTCCTTTTGCGCGATTTTTCTTCCCGTGAATCCCCAACTCGGGGGATCGTATCGTGCGTGGCTACGGTGTGAATGGAGCCGACGCTCTGCGACGTGCGCGCCTCTCGTCGTGGCGTATCGTTCCCGATATTGTACGGGGGGGCTAAAATAACCGGTGTGTCCTTCTGCGGCTCTGAAATATACAGATAAACGAAGACTATAGGCGGAGAGGAACCTTCCAAGTCGCGTATTTATATGCCGACGTACCTTGCGTTGCGAAACCATGTCATTTCGCGACCAACGCTCGGAATATGCTCGCATAAATTAAATAACACCGGGAGAGAAATAATACCGCCTTATCAAGGCGAGAGAGAAAAGTTCCAGATATATGGAAATTTGCAAATGTGCATACTCGGTCACAGGACGGTCGCAAAAGTTTTTTCCTTACATACTTCGGAACATACAAAAAATACGACGAAGCGAACCTGTGATTCGCGAACATGTGCGGTAGATGGTCAGAGAGCTGTCGAAATTAGATATGTATATATCAAAATTACATGTGTATTATGTAATTTTGACATATACATATTTAATGTCTGACTATCTACTGCACATGTTTGTAAATAATAGGTTTACCTTGTCGTTTATTTTGTGTGTTCCGGAACATGCAAAGAAAAACTGTTGCAACCGTCCTGTGACCGAGTGTACGTATTTATTCGGGAAAAAATGATTATACAGGGTGTCCCAAACTAATCCCGATTTCCGTGATGTGCAAGTAGAAACTGAGCAGAAAAATCATATAACATTTTGCAAAATTCGCAATTAGTAAGGAATTAATTATTTTGTCTGAACTAATGAGCAGGAAGGGATAGGCTAGATTAGTACTAGGCTAGATCTGTATAAAGAAAATGGCTTACTTTTGAAATATATATGTATATGATTATACATAATTATATAAAATTATATATGAATTTTGCTCATATATGTGGTTAGATATATGTCCATACGAAAAAAATGATATTATGTCATTGAATTAAATGTCGATGTCACGTGCTGTCAGAAGCACAAGTAGCCAGAAACATTTACTTCGATTATATTTCCATATAATTTGTAAATAACAGTATTTTTTCGTTATGGACATATATGATTATATATAGTCGTATATGGGCAAATTTCATACATGATCTTTTTTTTCTCAGAGAAGTGTTGCGGCGCCGAAACGTCGCAGGAAAATGGGGGGGTTGCCCGGTACAGCGCGATAGAGTAGGAGGAGGTGGCGAGGCGCGATAATTAATAAAGAGCTTCTTTTTGATGATTAAAAACTGAACTGGTCGTTTATTATTTGCTTGCCCGATACTATCTTACGTATGCGTCCGACAGCGTGTCGGTGCTCGAGAGTTGAGAGTTAGAGTTGCCCGTTACAATATTGTGCACGCGTTCGACAGAGTGTCGGTATCCGAGAGTTGAGATTGTGAGTCGCGCCCGCTCCGGTCTTACGTTCCTTTTTATCCTCTTCTTATGGCTTAATCAGAGGGGGTGGTTGTTGATGTGTCAGCGTCATCTAAACGAGGACGCTGACCATCCTGATTGCGATATCTCTATTGCGGGAATGCCAGGTTGCATTTCCGCATAGCGATATTTGGCAATTCGGAGCCGTGGCTCCGCGGTAATGTCGTTGACATATTTTATTGTTGCGCTTACAATAGAAGCACTAAGAGAAAAATATTTGGTATTTGTAACTACAATTGTCATTACGGAAGAAAAATTATAGTCAGGGGAACCACTTTTTTTCTAGCAGGGGAGTTGTCAAAATTGACTTACTTAAGATACTTCTCAAATGTTTATGTTATACAGAAAACAGTGTAATTTTAAAGTTTTTCCTATGTTCTCATCTTATATTTATTTTATATATTTATCACTAGATCGCGCTTATATTCAATAATTACAGAAAAAGTCATGAGGTATGATTTAGATGATTACACATTAGGCAACTTTCCCTTATATGGAAGAAAATAATTTTGCTGTTGTAGCGAACTCATCGTTGCTACTTTACATTTTATTATATTTTATATCTATATTTTACATGTGTATTTGTTGCTGCAGCAGCAATATTTAGTTCGCATAACCAAATTAGCGAATTATTTGTAATTAGAACAGAAACAGTTTTGTTGTCAAGATAGAAAATATTCTGCTGAGTGAATTTGTCCTTGGGACACATTTGTCGTTAGAACAAAATAGTGTTTTACCACATTTATTTAATTTGTTTTTGCAGCAAAAAAATTTGTAGACTCAGCAAAAGAATCCAGCGAATAGCAATTAGTATTCTTAACAAAGCATTTTGCTGTCTACGTAATAATTTCCAGATTTTGCTGCGACAGCATAAGATTTGCTGTGCCAGCAAATTATTTTTCTCCGTATAAGTGTTACTATTGTGTCAGTGATAATAATACTACACGCATATTAGTATTACTATTTTTGTGATTAAAACCATACAAAGGATACAGTTGAAGTTGAAAATAACTGTAATTTTTCTCAGTGTATTTATGAAAAACATAGAGAGAAGAAGTGAATTAACTAAATCAAATAAAATCGCCAAGTAACGTAATTTGTTGTTTCTTATCTCTTCAGACGAAAGATAATTCTTCCGTGAAAATATCTTCCCGACTAGAATATTGTATTTTCAAGACACTTTTTTTTTCTTCACCGGAGTTATCGAGCGTCGGCTGGATTTTCCGCATTTACGGTTCTCATGTGCCTCACGCACACCCTCGCCTGCCCACAGCTGATCTTGTTTAATGAGCGCATATAGATAGTTACATAATCTCGTACGTACTAACGAGGTTTCTTTCTCATTCTTTGTCGCCGTTGTCTCCTCCCGCTCTTCCCCTGCGTCGCACAAAGTGCGTTCGAACGATGAGGTCTCCTTACGGGCGATCCATTCGGCGACCTTAAACGTCTCGTCAGGTGCGACTATGAAAGGGCAAGGACACGCATCTCCTCCGATCGATGCCTGTTTAAAGTCGAAAATGTTTCTTCTCACATTCAGTCCCGTTCATGCGGAAAAATCTCTCGCACGTGAGGCCGTCGCATGTGCGACGAGCGTGTGCGCGAGTTAACGTGCAAGGTCGCCGTTACGTCCCTATAATAGAACGCTGCTCGTCGTCGTTACCAGACAGAAATCGTAAATGAAGAGGGGGAGGCGCGAGGGAGGAACCTATCGCGGTAATCCCCTCTCGTTTTTTTAAACAGGAAAATCTAAATCTCACGTGCCTTCACATACAGCACGTACACACACGCGCACGCGTGTATATTCAAACACTCGCGGCTCGTAAATAGAACGTGACTATCTCCCGGCGAAAGTTAGATTGTCATCGTAGAATAATATAAATTTTTTGTTATATTGTGATATAGAAGCGAATTTTATTAACACAACAAAAATATTAATATAATGACAAAATAAATGAAGTAATAAAATAAAAGTTATATTTTCATAGATTCTTATTCGTGTTATATTTTACATGACCCTTTCTCATGTTATATTTTATATGACGTGTTGTTTTGAGTGAATTGCAATATTTTTTTTCTCGTGTTTTTTTTTTGTATTTCTCCATTTTTTCATTCTATGTATTAAATATGAGTGCCATATGAACTATCCGGGAAAAAATGATTATATATGATTATATATAATTATATAAAATCATATATGGATTTTGCCTCTATTCGTGATTATATATATATGATCATATATGTCTATACGAAAAAAAATGATGTTATGTCATTTAATTAAATGTCGATATCATGTGCAGAAGCATGAGTAGCCAGAAATATTTATTTCGATTGTATTTGCATACAATTTGTAAACAGCAGTATTTTTTTGTTGTGGTTATATATGATTACAGATGATATATGGGCAAATTTCATATATGATCTTTTTTTCTCGGGTATTTACGAAGGATGCAAGTTTTACAAGTTACGAATAATAAAGCTACTGCCAAATTTATGTACAGTCGGTGTTATGTGCGTTGTACACGAAAAAAAGGAATTAACCATATAATACAACTGAAATTTAGATACCAGATTCAGCTTTTAGCTGTGGGACCTAAACCTACAGGGACAAGAAGTTAGTTAAATCAACTAAAGTTGCATTATATGGATAATTAATTTTTACCTGTGGATACTAGTTTTTAACTAATTTTTAGCTGTTTGAGCTAATTTTTTTTCTGTGCACCATCCTCAAGATGAAAAGTTACACGATTTTCGTCGTTATATACATAACCCATAAAGTTAAGAATCGCATAAAATCGCATACGGAAAAAAAATCAATTACAGTAGTTCGTAAATTAGCATATGGACACCTAAAACTTTAGCAATTATAATTGTTGTAATAGCAAACTCTTTTATTATTATCGTAAATGACATTTATGATAGGTACGTTTGCTGCTGCAGTAAAAGAGTTTACTGCAGCAACAATTAAAATTGCTTACATTGCTAAAGTTTTAAGTGTCCATACGTTACAACTAATTTAGCTACTGTATCTGATATTTCTTTTCGTATAACTCTGATTATAATGATATGGTTATGAATGGTTTTAATTATAACGGTTTACAATGGTTTCGACCTCACGTGAATATCTGTAAGGTTGACGATCGTATAATGTTCGATCCAGGGAATGGTACAGCGTACATAACGCCAACTGTGCACCTGTCTACCTGTATGTAGAGTCATTTGCGGCGTCTAACGCAATCCTACGCGACTCTGCGTATCCTCCCGGCTTCCTCCTTCTTGCGCTCATTATACAGAGCATCTGGTTTGAGAGAGAAGAGCGTTATTGTCACCAATGAAAGTGGCCTCTAATGTTCACTTACGAAATACGTCCGCGTTAATTATCATCGGCGTGTTATAAGGTGATTACGGTCGGTTGATGACGGTGAACGCACCGAGCGTACTCGAGACGAATTCGTCGCGGTCTGTTTAACTGATTATACCGTGAACACGAACACCTACGCTACGTGCTGTTTCCTTCTGCCTTGTCGGATTATACACACGTCAAAAATATTGTTATAATAAAATACGCGCGCAAAGTGCACCACGGGGGCCCGGTTTTCGCCGTTATAACTTGCATCCTACGTTTCGCTCCACATGCATTTATCGTTTGAAATTAATTCAATGATCAAACAATCAGACCGAAAGGCAGGGTTACCCGTAACGACGACGGCGAACATGAAAAGCACGCACGGAGAAAACCAATTTTGCTGGGACAGCAAATGTTTGTTAACATAGTGACAGCAAAGAAAAAAATTTGTTTAGACGGCAGAAAATTTGTTTGATAAAGAGATTTGTTAAGAGTATTAATTGCTATTTGCTGTTGGATATGTGGATAATTAATATTCTTAACGAATCTTTCTGCTGTTCAAACAAATTTTTTGCTGTCTGAACAAATTTTTTTCTTTGCTGTCACTATATTAACAAACATTTGCTGTTCCAGCAAAATTGGTTTTCTCCGTGCGGGATGCACAACCGAATAATTTTTTGATGACCTTTGAAATTTCACGCGTTTGCGTTCTCTAACGGATTCCATGGATCGAGATCAATTTTATCACGCGTCATATTGGAGAGCGCACATTTCATCTGGTTTTTATTTTCTTACAGCGGCGAAAAAGATGCCGGCGATAAGAAGGAGAAGGACAAGAAGAAAGGTGAGTAGCAGCCTGTCGTTTTGAAACTTTTCAGAGAAACTCACCGGCCGGTGAGATTTCCGTTAACTGTGTGATTATACGCGAAAAAAAAGACTCAGTTCCTACAACTGAAGGACCAGATGAAAACTCGGCAAGACAAGAAGTGATATCTTTATTACTGTGTGACTAGGCACATTCGCGCGAACGTTCAGCTGTGTCAAGGTAGTTGGTTAGTAAATTTAATTTCTTAGGAATCTTTTCCAATTATGATGACATTAATCAAAGCACAATCTACACACATGTGAAATTAGTAGAAAATTAATTATACGAAGATAATTGAGGTCAAAGTTAGTACTATTTGCATGTATCATAGATACGAAAACAGTTCCGATATCACGTTTTTAATTCTAGTGATCAAACTACTCCTGCGGTTTCAATGAAAAACGGGGAGATGATAAAAAAGACTCGCGGAAATGTTATATAAAAAGTTACAAGGTCGTTTATTATCTAGTTTTCTAGAAATTGATATGTAAAATACATAATTTTTGATAACAGTTGAAGCGAATAACGGCAATTTGTAAAGACTTGAATATTGTACGCTATATTTCCCTTTGTATCTCTTGGTTAAGTATTTTTTTAAAGATAGAATAATTTAATAACTTTAAAGACCTAGGATCAATATATAAAAATGCGAAAAAAAAAACAGAACAATACGGAAAAATTCGACGTCACGATTATTTTTTTAATAACTTGCATTCATGTACATCTATCGGTTAATTACAAAAAGTGTCATAAAAATATTGTGACACTTTTTTTAATAAGTTTCGGAACGCATTTCGTGTTCAATGGAAGAATTTCCATTTTTTATTTTTTAGTAATTCTTAAGAGATATATTTTTCTTTTGGATGCGAGATGCGTTGCAAAACTTATCGAAAAAAAGTGTTACAATCTTTCTGTGACTGGCCATACATAAGATATATTCACAAACATGTGCCTAACGCGGGCAATCTTAGCCAAAAATATTATACGTCAAAGTGCGATTATTTTCTTATGAGTTTTAAGGAGGTTCGTTCACTAAGTATCGTATTTTCAATATCTCATCGAGAGAGCCTTTTATAAATTTATTATATATTTATTATTTATTAAGTAAAATTACGTTTCTATGCAGTTACTTCACTACTTAAGTAGTAAGTGTTAATTTGAAACGAAGCTGAAATAAATATGCATATACAATATTACAAATACGAAAATATTATTTTTTACTTTTCTTATTAATGCTATATTTATGCCTTAGTTGATCTAATAGAGATGCATAAATAATAGAAAGATACGTAAGTGTTTAAATATGTACATATATCCCGAGTATTACTATAAATTATAAACTTTCCACTATTGTTTTTTCAGAACGAAATGGTCAATAATTCCGAAGTTTGTCTATAATATCGATGTATTCATTTTTAATATTATGACTTCATTTTTAATATTATGTTTTCTCAACTTCTATCATATACACAAATATGTCAGCTTAGAAGAAATTTGTTGTATTATGAGATTTCTACATGCTTGTACATACGAGTTTATAATTAATTCTAGAAGCTCTTGTTTTCGGCGCCCGTAAACCCCCCATGGGTCGTTCGGGCCCGTCGCTTATTTATTTATGTTAATATATACGAAAAAATCGGGAAAAATTCTTGGGTCTTCTTTAGACTCTGAACTTGACGATGAAATTATTGCCGTACCTGAAAATGCATTTTTTAACAAATATTTTTATCAAAATTCGTAGGCATTTAGGCAATTTATATTCAAATATTTAAAAATTTATATCTTCCGTTGTATTTAGTTAAAAAATTCAGGCAATAATCTAGTTACAATGACCTACTATGTACTAACGAAAAAAAAAGATCATCGGATGTGAAACAAAGATATTTATTTTGCGAATCGAAAAATGCTAAATTTCCAGATCGGCGGAAAAAAATTGAAAAATCATACGCCGAGAAAATATGGCATGGATATGAATGACTCATGTGCGTGGTTCGATAGGGTTAAATATTTCGGAAACGATACGGTAAAGATTATTGAAATTTCTCTTATGCATTGTTAATTCGATTAACTTTTTTATATGTTTATATAACCATGTATATATTTTATCAGGTATATAGTACCAGGTTTATATTTGGTCAAATGCTCGAACCTCTTTAAATATTGTATAAATCTGATTGATATTCTCTTTCTATCAAAGCTGCATATTATAAATCATCTTTATAATTCATATTATTTAGCGCAACTTTGTCGAGTTCTTCGTGTTGTATTAACCATTACCTTTCTAACAATATTATAACGAAGCAACTACCTTAAAACTTGTCCGAGATAACCGGGAACTCAGTTGACTGAGCTGACAGGAATCTTCCGGTTTCCACAAGTTTTCGTTTGGTCCTCGGGCAACGGAAACTTCAGTTAACCCAACGAAATTGTTTTTTCTTCCGTGTAAATTAAAATTCGTCGTGTGCCTTCCTCTTTTCCTCACCGTAACGCTTCGCTTCAACATCAATCATTCCAATTGTTCGGCGGCATTGAGAGTCTCGAGTCGAGTAATTTTTCAAAAGCGTCGCTTCCTGCGACGTCTAACGGCACCGGCAATGCGCGCGCCTGATAAAACCGCGTCGGTGAAAACTTCCTCTTGACTTGACGATCGCTTTTATCCGATTTCAGAAAATGCCGTCCAGCCACATTGTCACATCACACTGAAATGCACACGAGAGGTGAGTGACTCCTTCCGGCCCGGTTTTAATTTAGACACAACCTTGTGCAAGAGGAAAGATGCCAGATTCGCCCGATAAAGAGGTTGAGGTGCGACGTGAAAGGGAAAAAGACGAAAAAGAAAGAACAGACTTGGGAGAAAGAGAGAGACAGAGAGAGAGAGAGAGAGAGAGAGAGAAAGTGACAAACTGTCGACGGCTCTTGTATTTCCTATGTGCTATACTTAGACATCGCGGAGTAGCGAGGTAACAGGAGGCAAACGGGATCATTATCCGTTCCTAAATTTACAGATCGCCGGCTTCAATGGCCTGAGTGACGCCCTGAAGAGGCTGGATTTCCTCTCCGCGGTGCACGACTGCCGTCGCTTCAACTACATCGTCCGTCTGCTGGACCTACTGGTCAGTCATAGAATGGGCGGCCTCAGCGGCTGCGCTCAGAGAGTGCTCTTCAATATGCTCGAGGAAGTCGCTCTGGAAGGTAAAGTGCTCCTCTAGATGCAAATTCCTCGCGAGACTCGTCCGTGCCAAGGCGAATCCCGCGATAAAGGCTTCTCCGGCGGGATTCGTTGGTCCCGAACGAAGAAGAAGACGAAGATCACCTTGGTCCTCATTCCCGACCGTTGTTTCTAGTGTCGCTGTCGCAACAGCAGACCGGGAGATTGCGACGCCTCATAGAGCGAGTTCGGGCCTTCAGCGCCGGCTGCTGCTGGGGCGGCAGACCCTTAGGCTCCGTTATCCTATGGGAAAAGCATAAAGCGGCTCTGGAGAGGATCCTGCAGATCGCCTCGTCCATAACCATCACTCAGGTAACAATTGAAGGCTCATATCAGTGAGCTCGTAGCACTGCTATTGATTAATGCACTATTACGCACTTTGTGAAGGAATATTCGACCGATCGAAAGGTTTCTATTTTCTTAATAAAACTGAAACTATTCCTCCAAGATCTTCATGACATTTTCCGGGTTTTCATGTTGAGCAGAGCACAGAAATCGATATGATTTCAATTCTTATAAAAATTTCTATAGAAATGGATTATGCATGACGCTTAACTTATTCCCTGCTGATTTTGTTCATGGGATTTAAAGTAGTTTAAAATTAGTACTTTAAGAATTCGTCCGAACTTGCATTATATATAGATTTAAATATGACCTAATTATTGATGCAATTAGAAAAACGATTGATTCGGAAGCTGAGATATTCGCGACTAAAGATGACACTTTTTATACGTATTGAGATCAATATCCTATTTTTAACTTTTATTTTTAATTTCCTCTAAACCATGTTTAGAATTTTAATGAAGAACTATTATAATATTAAAGATACAGAGACATTATACGAAAGTTTCAGAATTATTTATCATTTTGTTTTAAAAATATAGCCGTAGGAAATTTATAATTTATAATAATATCCGTGATATATGTACAAATATATATATTTACATTTTCATATATCATTTTCTATTACATNCGTATAAATAAAGCATCAGTAAGAAAAATAAAAAATAAATAGTATCTTCGTGTTTGTAATATTGTGTGTATATTTCTCTTAATTTCGGTCAAAATTAACATTTATTACTTTTATTTATTATTTAGATAGTTAAATATAGTTATAGGAAAGTATTTTTTTTTCAATAAATAATAAACTTATGTAGATATCTCTTAATATCGCTATTGAAAATCCGGCATTTTACAACATCCTTGCAATTATCCTAAGTGCGTTTAAATGTTCTATTATGCGTTTTTACTACTGTGATTTTTTATAAGTCTTATTTTTAATGGGCCTTACTTTACTTTTATTTTATATTAAATTATTATTGTTGCTTATTTTTATATCACTTATTATTTATATTATTTATCTTATTAAATATTACATATTGAATTTTCTTTTCTTTGTAATTTTTTTATCTGTCTGATATTTTCTCTATTTTATATGTTGAAGAGTTTCCACGTTAATAAAGATTATTATTATTATTATCTTCGACAGTAAACCGACGGCCTTCTATGATAAAATTATGCGAATGCTGGCCAGACCGTTGGTGAAATATCGTAGACAACGCGATGATGATTGTCCGACTGATGAATGATTTGTTTCTATTGAATGCACAACACAAAGTGACATTTCACACCAAAATTGAAGCGAACTTTTTGACTCATCCTATACGCGGTCGCTGATCGATAACGAACGATTATCCGGTTGTAGCCGGACGAGGAACAGCAACCACAGTGGTCGGATCTGCCGCCCGAGTGCCGTCGAGAGGTTCTCCTCCGTCTGAGTGACCCGCGAGACATCGAGGCTTCCTCCGAGGCCTGCGAGCATCTCGCTATTCTGGCACAAGAGCAGAGAATTTGGCGCGAACTCGCTCAGTATCATTTCACATCGCAACAGATCGCCACTACCAGGCAAAATAACCCTGGAAAAGACTGGAAAACTATATTCACTATCGCCCGAAGGTCAGTATTGGTCGGAAGTTTCTTTCGCACGCGATTCAACTCGAGCACGCTGCGGAGTTCAGTTTAGAAATACGCGAACAATATAAGAATGAAGGATAGGTAGCGTTTAAAATTATTTAAAATATATTGTATACCTAGTATACAATATATTATAAATATATACAATATATTATAAATGTACAGTCCCTGGCCATGTTATTAGGTGCACTTTAATTTTTTAAGAGAATACAAGTTAGGAGGAAAAGAAAAGCTACTAATTTTACGTTTGCTCGATTAGAATAACTTTCAGTGTCAAATAGCACTTTTATCCCTGCAACCTTCTGAGGTGTCAAATCACTTGTTTTATCTATCATTTTTGTAAACAATATTAATATTTTTCACAAAAAAATTTATTTTTCAGTTAGTAAGCAAGGAATTTGAAGTTTCAAATCACGAATAAACAAGACACAATTAAAACGAAATTTCAATTGACACACACTCAAAACTCACGCCTGTTCTCGTTATTATCAACAATGCAACTAGCGCGGGTTCATACTTGTTCAAGGTCATTGTAATAGCCAAGTAAAATGACGTCATAAAAAATACCTTTTATAGAATAATAGTTCCTTAACATAATTCGATCGATAGATGAGCTGTATTATAAAGCTAGTCCTCGGAAGTCAATGAAATGTAAAAAATTAAGGTGCGTCTAATAATATGACCAGGGACTGTATATGTATTAGGTCCGCAATTGAATATTTATACATATATACATATATATATATTTTAACTTTTACATCGAAATGTCTTTTTTCCTACTCTTTTTACGAAAAAATGTTTCAGATAAAAGTTTGACTATATAACAAAGTTATATAGTCAATAATTCAAGGCCATATTAAGGTCAATTTTATTTTTTTCAATAGAATCATATAGTTTTTTTTTACACAAATTGATTCTTTTGTTTATTCTGCTTATAAAAGTACAGGGTAAGATCATCGAAAAGTGTTTTTATTTTAATGTTTTTCATTATAAAAGATGTGGAACATCTCATAAAATATTTGCTCTTCGTTAACATCACCTTAATGTTTTTGTATGTAAAATGACAGATGGAATTGATCGTTATAACATAAGGAAACTGAACGAAATTAATTGTATTTTGCAAATGCATCGATGTACCAATGTGCAATGTTTAATACCAGTAATCGATTTCTCTTTCATTATTATGTAAAAAAGTGTTAAAGTGATGCTATCGGGAAGTGTGTATATATATATATCCTTTATCTATTTACTAGAGATTTAGAAGTATTTACTAGTTCGTCTAGCAACACTACATTGCTGTTTTCCATAGGTCGTTCGGATTGCGGGAGGAGTACGCCGAGATGATTCAGCTGTGCCGCAATTGCCGTTGCTTGTTCTGGCGATCCTTGGGCCATCCCTGCATCGCGGATCAAGATCCGGCGTTTCAGGAGAAGCTGGCGGACGTCGATCAGGCGTCCCTCCACGTGCCGATTCCTCCGCAGACCTTCCTGAAATTCTTCTCGCTATGAAAGCTTTCGTTTATTCTGTAAGAGGCGTAATATGTACGGTATATGCGTCGTGTGCGTTTACAGGGAAAAATGCGAAAGCTATGACGTAACTGCGAATGTGATTGTCGTTGGTCAGGAGTGAATGCCCGCGCGCGAGTACACAATTTGGACAGATAAAAAATAGAATGACGCTTTAAAAAATGTTCTGCACTTAGAAAGCGAGAGAGAGAGAGAGAGAGAGAGAGAGAGAACAAATATATTTAATCCGAGATATATATTCTCAAGCATACGCGGCTGCGAGACGCAGAGATCGACGCGACGGAATACGCTCCCGGTGGAGTTTGACGCTGATTTCGCTTTAACGAATGTCTCTCTGGTTGGAGGCCTACTTATCCTCATAAACGAACGTTCGAGGAGTACGAGATGCCGTCGGGAGCTTATCGCTAATTGGCGGACAAGATAACACAGAGGAGCGCGAGTACTCGTGCAAATTCTATATATATAATATATATCCGACACATACGCGGATCGATATCTCCTGAGGTTCTAACTTTAATTGCTCCGTAATTAGCGACTCGCTCGCGCGAGTTTCATTGAAGCGAAATCGGCCCCGAGCTCGTGAACAACTAAAATATAATATTCCCACTGTCGCCGGTCCCCGCTCCTTCGGGCTCGTTTTGTATATCTTGATATCGAGATCGCGATTGGTAATATTTTCTGGTCAATGGAATCTCGAGTGTAATACGAGATTCCCCGGATGCGCGTTTTCGTCACTTTGAGATTCCTACGTCCTCGAAACTGGTAAGAGAGGGTATTTCTATTGTCCTTCGAGTTATGGTCGTAGAAAGTAGATACTAGTCGTAGAATGATGTTGTTTAAAAAGTCGTCGCGCGAATGCGTTCTCGAAAGAGAGAGAGAGAGAGAGAGAGAGAGATTGCGTGAGGATAATTATCGATTTACGCTGACAAGCTTTCTATGTTTGAAGCTGACAAACGACTACATGTGATTTTGCGATAGCGCCCCATCACCCTTGTGGTTCGTCTTCGGTGATAAACGATAAATCAAGCTGTCCTTCGCGAGTCCTTCGCCGATTTAAACACCACGCAAACGTATTTGCTAAGCTGGCGAAATGAGCGTACGGAACGCACGGTTTGACGTTTGGCGCGCAGCGAGAGAGAGACACTTTTTTTTGTTTTGACACCAAGTGTTATCTCACTTACATGGTGAGAGAGAACTCGGTTTATTGTGTCACGGTGTGCGTTTGTGATCATGCGAACGATAAAACTTATACCTTCCCCTATGCGATATTATCGAAGACAATCGAGTCTATTCGAAGAATACTCTCTGCTCCGATCGTCACGAAATTATCTTCTGACGTTAACGCGAACGGTGAGTTGAAAATTATACGAGTGAGGAGCAACTGTGTGTGTATCATGCACAGACAAATACGACACGTGCCGCTCGGTCGGTAGCTACGCGGAAAAGTGCAGCTGTTTCTTAGCCGAACGTTACTTTTCGTACTTTTGGGCTCCTGTTCTTCAAATGGGCGCGTATACGCATGAACCTTATAGATGTGGTTGTGGACTATGTGGACTGGCGATTGCCTATAGTTTTTGTTTAGTAGCGTCCGGAGGAGATCAAAGAGAGAGAGAGAGAGAGAGAGAGGAACATACTTTTCAGTACTTGTCTCTTTCTCTTTCCCTCTTTCTCTCTAGAGATACTTCTGGACATTTTAAGGGTGTGTCCAAATCACAAAAGAGAAATAGCGGAATGGAACAGTAATGGAAAGGATACATTGTGGGGACTAATCGATCAGAATGACTCCGTTTCGTTTTCTCGGACTCTTCATGGCAAAATATTTTACGAAATTGAATTGGAACGGACAGTCGTTTACGACCTGTAACAATCTGTTTTAACTTATAATTGTGCCGCATTGTATTCTAAATTCCACGGACTGGATCAAGTTCGTTATTTAATATTTAATATATTTATATAAATATTTAATAAGAAATGTTGTAAAAATATCGAAAATATAATATAAAGTGTTCGAAATTTTATGTGAAATATCAACTCCTTGTTAAAAAAATTATTCATATACATACAAATTACGTATAGAATATGTTCATATATAAAAATATATAATTATATGTGATTATATATAGTTATATATAATTTATATATTAAAATATGCATGTTTATATGTAATCATATATAACTGTATCACTATTTCATATATATACATATTTATATATGGACATATTTCACATAAATGTTGCCTTATATATAATTATATAATAATGCATAATCTAATTATGTATAATTATATATGAAAAATTTTTTAACGGGTCAACATCTTGACATCAATTATTTATAAAATTTCAAGCGCTTTATATTATTGATACATTCTCAATGTTTCTTATTAAATATTTAACGTACTCGATAGCTAGATAGGTAGAATTTTAGAGCACAACGCAGCACAATTATAGGTCAAAACAGATTCTTGCAGATTATAGACGATTATCCGTTTCAATTCCGTTCCGTTCTTTTTCGTTGCTGTTCCCCTATCCGCTACTTCTTTCTTCATCTGGCGCCTTAAAAGCTTGTTGTACAATACTCTGTATGTCGTAGTCGGATGTTGGAATGCAGCCGTTGATCCGATAAGAAGAACTCGTTCTCGAAAAAATTCTTGAATAAATTCTCTCATTAGACTATCAACATTTGACTTCGACATACGATGTATTGTAGAACGGTCCTAAGAAAGAGAAATACTAAAAAGTATATTTCTCTCTCTAACCTTCACCGGACAAGGTTTGCTATGTGTTGTCAATATTTATAAGCGTATAAGCGTCTAAGCGTAATGTCATTGTGCAGCTATTTTATGATGCGATTATACTTGCGCAAAGACACTTGTATATATGCAATCATTTCAAGAATAGGAGTCCTCCGTTGTGTTCCGATATTCGCTGCCATTACTGCGAATCTGTAGTATTCGTATGAACTATAGTTTTTCAGCGCTGGCAGCGAATTTTGGTTTACACATCTCTGGTAGCTCCACTGCATTTCGTATTCGCATTTAGATAAGTTTCTTTTTTTAGCGATATTGTTACTTTCGTATAATATTTAATTAACGGCAAAGCATTTCGTGCTTCCTTGTGTAATATATACATACGGATGCGTCGGTTTTATTTTATCGGACTAAGCGGATGCTATTGCTTTTCGTGCAATATTTTTGTACCTTTATTTTATCTTTCCATTTCCCCTTTCGTTGTTCGGCTTTCCTTCCCTTCTACAAATTTTTATCTCTACAAAATAACGAGTCGCGAGCGTCTTCGTGATTTTCAATGGTCGAGCTGTCGCGCGGGAGCCCGAAGAAGAGATTCATTTTCTTCAGCTTCGTAGAACACTGTCGCCGACGGTTTCAGGAGAAAGACAGTTCGGGTTGTCTGGTTGTTGTGATGAAAAGTGTACATTAGTTAACTTTACAAAAAGTACAAAACGTTAACCATCATTATCGTCGATTGATACGAACGCAGACGGATCGCGGAGTCCTGTCGTCGCCTATACAGGGTGTCATAGTTAAAGCAATACAGAGAGAGATAGCGGTGTATTCGAATTTTCGCATGTTCTGTATGTTCATTTAAATAGAAAAGTCCTGTATTGTGTGACATTCTTTACCATTGCCGATTGTTGCGCGTATATTCATTCAACTACAAATAATGTTGACAGATTTCTAATGAACACCTAAGTTACGATACGATGTGTAAGAAAAAAAGAAAAGAACAGGATGATCTTACCGCACTAATTGGAGAATGGAAAAAATTATACTGCCAAAGTGGATGCTATATTATTGTATTTATACGAATCGACGAAATTCGCCGGATTTGTGTAAACTTCCGTATAGCACGAGAGGCGTTTTTTTGATATTTGCTCTTTTATTCGTAGCGAAACTTAAAATCATTGCATGACTTAAATATATATTAACCTAGTCACTAAATCAAGAGAGAGAATGACCAAAATCGCGGTTGAATCGCAGTGTTAAAAATGTAAGCTCGCGATGAGAGTTCTCGGCAGCTCACTGTGTACATTAAAAACTCAACGAACTGGTCTCTATAAAGTGTGAATATATATATATATATAATATGTGTACATAACGTACACATATGTATGTATATATATTCACACGCATATGACTATAAAGCAATCCTATGATCAGGATTATTTTACTTACGTAAGCAAATGTGTAGAACAGTGTTGTGCAAAGTGCTTCAAAATAAACTTTATTTAAATATATATATGAATATATTATTTATACCAATTGATCAATTGAATCCCGTATGATACGCGGCATTCTAAGACGTTCGTCAGAAATATTTACTTGAAGAAGAATATGCTTTATGAGTATTTGATTGATTGGTTTCACAGGACTGATGAATTGTTTGGCACAATCTAGTGGTACTGATACAAATCTTGTTTCGTTAACGGTCCGCAGGAGAGATTGATAGATTCCTCGCGGAGAATTATGCAAGGTACGTTTTTTAAGAAATCACGCCAAAATTACGGAAAAAATCACCTTGTAATTGTGATATTCGTAATTAAGAGAAACGTTCGCAATGCAGTGCAGAGAGATTTTTTTGAAAAAGAGTCGAAATAAAAACATGATAACTTATTTGAACGAGCGCTCAGGTTGAAGAGTGCTGTACGAGTCCATATTTTGGCTTACTATAAATTATTAAAAGCCTAATTGTAAAATCCGACTCTGAGTTGAGTTATTAATCATGTAACTTTTCCTTAAGGAAGTATGAACATTCCAAATGTTTCTAACTTAGAAAATTTATACTTTTCATGAATTCATGCTAAAGGACGAATTCGATTCGATATACGATTGGTTTTAGCGGGACGTGAGTACTAGACATGATGTATAATATCTGTAAATACCTGGGAAATAAAGATCATGTATGAAATTTGTGTCTATATATGATTATATATAATCATATATGTCCACAATGGAAAAATACTGTTGTTTATAAATTATATGCAAGTACAATCGAAGTAAATGCTTCTGGCTACTTGTGTCTCTGACAGCACATGATATCGTTATTTAATTAAATGACAAAGCATCATTTTATTTTTCGTATAGACACATGATCATACATGTAACCACATACGCGGACAAAATTCATATATGATTTTATGTAATTATATATAATCATATATAATCATTTATTCCCGGGTAAGTTGTATGATGCATAGATGTTTTTTCGGGAAGCACTCATGCTAGAGGAGAAGATTAATGATTTGTCCTTAGGAAATCATCCTTTTTTACTCTAGCATGAATTCATCAAAAGTGTACATTTTTTAATTTGGAAACATGTGGAATTTTCCCTTTTCACATTTTCATCCCAGGGAAAAGTTACGTGATCGCTGCAGAACACATCGTACATTTGCAAAAGGATTCCAAAAATTATTTGGTAACACGACTTCTCTAAGCTAAAATATCGAAAAGTGCGCTATCATCCCGGGAAAAAAGGATCATATATGAAATTTGCCCATATACGACTATATATAATCATATATGTCCACAACGAAAAAATACTGTTGTTTACAGATTATATGCAAATACAATCGAAGTAAATGTTTCTGGCTACTTATGTTTCTGACAGCACATGACATCGACATTTAATTCAATGACATAGTATCATTTTTTTGTATAGACATATATGATCATATATATATAATCCCATATATTTAGGCAAAATTCATATATGATTTTATGTAATTATATATAATCATATATAATAATTTCTTCCCGAGACGAAAAGTATTGTCTAGCTGCGCCTAAGTGCTGCTCTTGTGTTCGCGAAAGCGTTAATATACACGTATGCGTATGCGTATGTGAACATATACCTACTTACCTCCCTACCTACCTACTTACCTACCTACCTACCCACGCGCGCGTGCACGCACGCACGCACAGTGTTTTGCACTTTCGTCGAACGAGGTGTCCAAAGTTAAATCTGAATTTACTCTTATCAATTCTTAAGGTCGGGTCTACAATAGCATTAACCACTTGCGGTGCAAAGAGATTCTCGGTTGCGCGTAGCAAAACAATCGAGCGGGAATCACTTCGCGGCGCATTCAGGCAGCGTTCAGCGGGAGGGTTCACGAAGAGAATATAGAGAGGCAGAAGGATAAAATTACATCTGTATCAATACTAAATTTATTTATTAATAATCTTGCAGGGTGTGATACTTTTCAAAATAACATTTTGCCCAACAAGAATATGTATTCTAGATATTCTTGTATATTCCCATACTTGCGTTATATTTTCCGCGTCTTTCCAAATCCATTCCTGGGATGAAACATTCCTTTCTCTATTCTCATTCTGAACATCTTCCTCGTCGTCCGATAGAATTCTACGCCGATTCCGACTTGGAAAAACAATTTGTTCTAAATCACTGTCAGACTCTACATTGTCTTGTCTTCTCCGTTTATTTATAGAAATAATATCACTGGCTTCGCTATCACTTTCCATTTTATAGTCTGGGGTCAATACTGATAACTTTACACGATGAAGAGCAAGCAGAAACTGTGCCTCGGTAAAGAATTTTATTGAACAGTGGACGTGCCACGCACGTCTTTTATCTTTCTGCAACAATCGCTCAACGACGTGCGTAACACGTCGCTGGCGTTCCGGTAACAAAAGCATGTTGACGTGGGTAGCACGTCTTTTCACCGCAAGTGGTTAAGGATCTGTTTTCTATTGCTTCACTAGCTTGCACTAATTCTCTCTTTCTCTTTTTCCCACTAAATTTCAAGAAATTACTAATGCAAGCTAGTACAGAAATAGAAAACAGACCCTCAATCATAAGAAATAGACCAATCATACACGAATATTCTTCTCACATTCGACTGTGATTAATTAATTTTTTTCTGATGTTTGAAGCTTCCTAGTAATTAAGAAATCGTTAACACAATGTTATTACAATGATATTTTATAACATGTAACGTTATCCAATATGTAGTTCTTAATGTTGTATAACGTTACTGTTGACAATATTTTACCGAAACATTAAAAATAATATTTCTACGTCATAATTTTAACATTTAAAAATATAATATGTTATCAAGTAACAGATTAAAAATATTTATAAAATATTATATCAAAATGTTTATGAAATTCACCTAAAATCAATGTTTTAAAAGATTGATTTAATGTTTCTTGCTTATTGGGTTATTACATCTACTGTATAGACTCGGCTTTATATAATTAAACGACGATCCAAAAGATTTTATTATTTTCAATCTTCACGATTCAACACGAGCCGGAAGATCTTTTTGTTTTCAAGTAGTATTACTCACAGTGGCGAGGAAGCCGGCCTTTTGTATAATATCTTAAGAATATATAAAATTTAACGAGCTATAACTTTGGCAAACGAAACGGTTCACAAAGCTTGAAGTCTCTACTTTCTTAACTACATGAATCATAATTTTACTTGATGTGATTTTACTTATGAATCATGAATTATATTTTGTACCAATATATAGCGAATTTAATGAAAAATGGCGATTTATTATGTTACTTAATTTTCAACCTTATCTTTCTATTGTTTTCACATCAAAAAATAGCTTTTAACAAAAATATAATAGAAGCATTTAAAAAAAGAGGGAGCTTAAAACTTTTTGTTCATTCCTTAACAAAATTCGTACAGTTGGCAGATTAAAAATTGCAATACTTTTTTTCGATGAGTTTCGTAACGCGTATTGTATCCAATAGAAAAATATATTTGAAATGTATTTTCATAGAGATATAAGAATAGAGGGAACAAGCCTGTAAGTGGAAGTCATAGAAACAAAGAGAGAGATGGATGCTGAGTGTCCTATCTGTCTCTTTCTACTCACGCGCTGGGATTGGCTGCCGCATCAACGACGATATAGCTATACATTTTTCTCCATCCAATTCAAAGAAACTGTCATTGCTAAAATGATCACTGCAAATATATGCTGTTTTCACTTCAAAATACAAAGGTAGTTGAAGTATATTCAACCATTTACGCCTTATATCTACATCCTTCCGTAGCCTATAACATTTACATATTTTTTTAAATGTAGGAAAAAATAACATATAATTATTTGAAGTTACGTATTTGTACTTTCTTACGAGTGAAAACTGCGGTTACATCCAGGATAAGACTCCGCCTTGCATTTCAAACAATGCTTCATTTTTAAACAAATCGCGTCCAATTATTATTTTGTTAACGTTCGAATATTTAACGAATTTTAATTCTACACACATGTGCACGCATATTTACAAAACGAAATTTTAGTCTGCTTTCTCCCCTCCTGACGTCGCGTGGTCGTCTTGGTGGCTTATTGTAACAACCAATCACAGCGCTCAACTAGAAAGAGACAGATAGGACACTCGGCATCCATCTCTCTCTTGACCTCTATCACTTCCACTTACAGGTAGCATATATCCCTTGTTCCCTCTATTCTTATATCTCTATGTGTATTTTCTTGAACATTATTGAGAAATAAATTCTTCCATTGGGCATGCGTTACGAAACTCATCCAAAAAGGTGTTGCAAATTTTAATCTGCCAACTGTATATCGATTAGCTCACTCTTTGTAAGTGATCGAAGCTGAAAAGCTTTTGTCTTACCGTTAAGTATGACTCTATAAAAATAAATTTTACCGCAATTTGCATATACGCAAATTAAAAATAAAAGTTAAAGTGGTATAAACACTTTCAAATGGTATAAACGCCATTTGTATGATTTCTTGTTGACGTAATCTAACAAATGTGAAAGGGAATTCTGATATCGACAGATCTTATAATTTATACTCATATAATGTGATAAATAAATCAATGATAAATTTGAAGAAACATAGATTGTGTAAAGACTTTAAGCTACTAAACGCGTTTCTTAAACCATCTTATTATCTTTAGATTTATAGAAATTATAATTTGTTAAATTTTGCCTATATTTGTAATCTTTGTAATCGAGAAAATCTTTTACCTTTTTATGCACTTTTAAAGTATGTATATAAATGTATATAAATGTACATATATAATGTATGTACAAATGAAAGAAGAGCAAAGAGGATATTGTGGAAATATATTATACAAGCTGCATTTTTGATTGCATTACTTTTTAATTTAAAATATATAAACTGTACATATATATATTTATATATATATATTTATAATTATAGTATATATCTATATTTATATAATATTTAGGTAATATAGTAGGTGTGAGCATGATAAATTAATGTGTGTAACATATTTATACGAGTGGCAGTTGAGC
This sequence comes from Dinoponera quadriceps, assembly GCF_001313825.1. Lineage (NCBI taxonomy): Eukaryota > Metazoa > Arthropoda > Insecta > Hymenoptera > Formicidae > Dinoponera > Dinoponera quadriceps. Next base: position 107,600 of record NW_014555562.1, read on the forward strand.
TGAGAGGGAGGATCTTAAATTTTCCTAAGCTGATAAAAGCCGCACTTATTTCGTAAATACTCCATCACTTTTCCCTCTTGTGGAAAGAATTGTTTTTTCATCCTTTTCTCATGTCGAATAAAAAAAAATTTTTCTTCTCAGCCGATCCTGTTGGATACGATAACGTTGCGAAACAGAGGTGAACGCGTCGTGCTGATAAAAAAATTATTTGCAGCTTCATGAAATATCACTCGCAATAGTTTTTATGCCCTTATCGCCTTTAAGCTTCAGCCGCGTCTTATACCGCCGCTTTCGTCATTACGTATTCAAATTTCATGCGTTAAGATGATAGGCGTACGCTTTCTCTCTCTCTCTCTCTCTCTCTCTCTCTCTCCCTCTCTCTCTTCCCATAACGGCGCCGCTCGCGTACGTCCTCGCGTAGTATTCTCGTTGCACGAGAATTGCATGCACGATCCCGACTCGCCTCACGATATAAACGTTATGTGGGGGTATCGAGTGTCGAAAGCACCGACCGCGAAATCGCTGCTGCCGAAGTCAGCAATGGATCCGATTGCAACGTAACGACAATTAATAAACCAATCAACCAACCAACCAACGAACGAACGAACGAACGAACGAACGACGCATTAATCTCTCGTGGTTTCGATCAACCGGATACTGTTCGCCTATGACAGTATCCGTTCTCACCCTCGTTAAGGTGGTACACTCTCGTTTGTGAAATGGTTTGAATATATTTTTTTTTCCGGTAAGAAGTTAGGAACGTATCGAATAGTTGCGCGATTGCGAGCCTCTACTCACGAATCTGAGCGGTGATTCGTTATGACAGGAGTCGAAGTGAATACGGGTGCGTTCGATTTGGACGTTCGGAGGCGCTACCTAGCATCGTTCACACCGTTCACTTTGGAGCCATAAACGCCCAAAGTGCGAGTTACGACATCATCGTGAAATCTCTCATAACTTGCGCTCACAAACGCTTATTTTCGTCGAGGTAGAGCAGCGAAAGCGTGAAAACGTTCAAATTGAATGCCGCAGCAGCACCGAAAGACAGCGTCCGATATGTAAACTTTGTTGTGTTAAAAGACGCGTATACAAATTTCTTTGTTATCGGAAATATAGTTCATATTTATGACTTGAAGTGTGATTTTTAAATTACTCGTCACTGTAGCATAGAATAATATTTTGTACATAATCTTGTAGTCGTGTAGACTTTAATGAAACGGTTATTCAGCAATATAAATGATGCCCTCTAAATTCTTATCACACGGTTTTTTATATTCCCCGTCGTCAAAAAAGATTTCCAATAACGATTCATGATTAAATGGTCATTTGAGAAAATAACACGTGCAGTACTTTATCCTTCGTCATCTTAACGCTTGTAATCGCTCGCAATTACCAAAGTAAACGGTATTCCGTAAATGCTTAAACGTCAAAAAACTAAACAACTGAAAGCAACTCATGCTTATAAGTATGAACGTCCAAATCGAACGCATTCTGAGACCATCCGACGTTGCACAATTACAACGGATTCAGGAAACATAGATATTTAATTATATCTTTAACTGTCGGATAAGAATTCTGTAAAAGGGGATGTGACAATATTTACATCATATACAGTCGGAGTCATGTACGGTGCATACGGTCAGTCACAAAAAAGTTCACAACATTTTTTTCGACGAGTTTCGCAACGCATCTCGTTCCGTAATAGGAAAATGTATCTCCTGAGAATTAAAAAAAAAAAATTCACCTATTAGGCATGCGTCTCGAAACTTATAAAAAAGTGGCAGACTGCATGCATGAATGACTATATAATTTCTTAAATTGAAACTTTTTACTATGACATAATTTTCGGCCTTTCACACATGTTTACACGTGTTGAAACTGTTATTATAATTAGAGCCGTTATAACTCAATCATTATAGAGTTATTTCTGCGATTTTCAACTTTGCGTTACATGTAAGGCTGAAAACCATGTAACTCTCCGTTTAGGGAACGATGTAGCCTACATGACGCCAACTATACTGCCATTTTGACTCTTGCCAATTGATTATCATGCAAGGTTCGTGAGCAGTGGCTCACAATTGTGACTATGTGACTATGCGCTTTTAACTTCACCGGAAATAAAATGTGTTTAAACCGTTTCGCGAACGAGTGTACCCGCACACTAAAATAATTTTTTCGCCATGGCGGCGCGCGCCTCGGCCTCTGTACAGTGCTCTCTCTTTTTATAAATAATTCTTATAAATTATTATAATATAGTCTCTACGTTTCTTCCTTCGTTCCGACATAAAAATCATACAATGTACATAATGCTCGCTTACGGCAATTCACCTTTTAATACTGCGGGTAATCTTGCCCTCCGCTTTAATAGTGTGTGTCTGTATAACGGCATTCCCGACCGGTCTCGCTTTAATCTCTCTCGGGATTCCTCTCCGCGCGTAATCTGAAGAGGAGCTGTCAATGTTGCAGCGACGAATCGAAGAGTTCGAAAGGTTTAAGCTAACTTAATACTCTAGTAAAGAGGTAAGTTTCAGCTGCCCGGGTAAGGCATTTGATCCGGAAGGGCGGACGAGTGATTCTGGTTGGGACTCTGATGGAAATGCGGACTGCTGCCGTCCTGTGAAATCTGCGAAATCTCGCCGACCACCGATTCCTCGTACTTCCCCCTCTTGAAGCGTCCGTACAGCGAGGAATATGGCAAATTGTAGTGGATCGCCGCTTGATTGATGCTCATGTGCCCTAATCTGAAATTATAAATTGGTATTATAATGTGTGTAAATTTGTAAATATATATATATATATATATATAATATATAGTATAATATATTCTTGCCAACAAATATTAAATTTAGTAGAAAAAGTACATTAACTCAGAGTATCTTTAAAATGTATATTTAATAAAAATAGTATAAGAATATAATGCAGGTTATCCTATTTTAATTGCTCCAGGCAAATATCTCGAAAAATAAGGAAGATGCGGGAAAACATTTCAAACAAGATTTGTAGGTTTTGGAGCGGGACATAAGTTGGTGATCTTAACTCTGTTATAGTCAATAATTTAAGGTCAACTTCATTTTTAAAAAATAGAATATAGCTTTTCTTTTAACACAATTTGATTCCTTTGTTCATTTTGCGTATAAAAATTCCAGACTAAAATCATCGAAAAGTGAATACTTTACGAGATATTTTATTTTGATACTTTTCATTACAAAATATGAAATATCTCACAAAGTTCACTTTTTGATAAAATCATCTTAACACTTGTAGAGGGACAGGTGGAATCGATCATTATAAGCAAATATAGAGAAACCTTAAAAAAAATTCAGTGCATTTTGCATCGATACACCATTGTGTAAAGATTAATATCAATAATCGATTTCTCTTATATTATTACGTAGAAGTCTTAAGGTAATGTTATTGAAAAATAAATACTTATATAGATATATTAGAGTAATAGAGATATAGAAATATTTCATATCATACGAAAGATCTCTTATATGAAAGGTATCCGAATGAAAGGTATCCGAATAAAAAGTAGAATATCTCGAAAAATATTCACTTATTGATAATCTTACTCTAGTATTTTTATATGTAGAGTGAACAGAGGAATCGATTTGTATTAAAAAAACTATATGATTCTATTTACAAAAATGATAGCCCTTTTAAACTCACTTAAGTTTAAAACATTTTTCTGTAAAATTGATATTTATTAAGTTATTTTACATAGCAATTTCAAGTACCTCATCCTGTTTATATACATATAAGAATATAGAGTACGTACACTATATAATATAGCAGATAATATAAAGTATTGCAAGAAATATACTTAAAGTTAAAATAGAATAATTGATAAAAATAACTAATGAAGAATTACGGAGGGTAAAAATAAGAAAATTCACTCAACAAATTTGATAGAATTGGAAGGAACTTTGGCTGGAATTTCAGAGAATGCCCCGAGCATCTTCCGAGAAGTCTACGTTTGCTCGCCAATATTGATTTGAATCAATGAAGTTGGCGAACAAGTAACACCAATTTATTCAAAGTATACGAACTTTGACACAAGCAGTAACTAGCGTTAATTATAAAAAAAAACTTGCTTATTACCTGACGGCCTCGAGAGCTTCAGTCATCGCGTCTTCGCTCCACGGTGTGGGGTTACTTCTGCTGAGTTCGATCCCCTCCCGCTTACATCGTCCGTACAGCGTGCCGGTCGGGATGCCGAATTCGGTGGACGCTCTCTGTACGGACGTCTGGCCGGATCTTATCGCTTCCAGAGCGCGATCCAAATCGGCGGGCGACCATGTCGTGGGACTCGCGTTGAACGGTGCAGCTAGCCTGATGCCTTCCCTTCTGGCGATCTTGTACAACGTGCTGGAAGGTATACCGAACGCCTTGGACGCTTTATTGGCCGAGATAGTGCCGGTGCGCAACGCTTCCAAGGCGTTGTTCAGGCTCTCGTCGCTCCAGGACTTCGTGGGACCGTCTTTCTTCGGCGTGTCGATACCTAGCCGATGCGCCCGTTGCCACAGTGTCGTCGATGGAATGCCGAATGTTGCTGAAACGTCAATATGGATCTGCTCATACGTGCGCTCGTTTTCTCTCCTTAGATCTTATAAGAATGCAACGTAAGAATTAACATGGAAAATAATTAATGCAAGGAACGGTATGCTCAGTCACAGAAAAAGGTTGCAACACTCTGCAACACTGCATTCTATTTTCATCCAATAGGAGAATTTGTTTTTTTAGTAATTCTCAGGAGATACCTTTTCCTATTGGATCCCAGCAAACATCAAGTACAGTAACATTATATCAATATTACAATTTCCCACTGAATAACACAACCGTTATGTATAGCGTGTGTTATATTGTATTTACATTGTTAAGTTAGAAATGATAACATTGATATTAATATTACTGTTACTTGACGCTTGCTCGGGATATGAGACGCGACACTTGTCGAAAAAAAGTGCTGCAACCTTGTGACTAATCACAATACTTTTTTATATTTGATAAAATACAGTTAACATTCTAAGCTACTTTTTGTACACGTTATATCGTATATGACTTACAGTCCCAGACATATTATTAGGCGCACTTTGATTTTTTAATAGAATACAGGAGAAGATTAGGAGAAGAAAAACTACTAATTTTATATTCACTCGATTAGAATAATTTCGGTATCAATCAGCGCTTTTACCTCTGCAACCTCCCGAGGTGTCAAATCATTTGTTTTATCTATAATTTTTGTAAACAATATTAATATTTTTTACATAAAAATTAATTTTTCTGTTATCAAGCAAGGAATTTGAAGCTTCAAAAATATAACTAAATTCAATTGACACGCACTCCAAACTCTTTTCTCGTTATTATCAACAATGCAACTAGCGCAGATTCAGACTTGTTCTAGGTCATTGTAACAGCCAAGTGAAATGACGTCATAAAAATATCTTTTATAGAATAATATTTCCTTAACATAATTCGATCGATAGATGAGCCGTATTATAAAGCTAGTCTTCGGAAGTCAATGAAATGTGAAAAATCAAGGTGCGTCTAGTAATATGGCCAGGGACTATACGCGAAGTTATCGTTATTATTATCAAATTAAAGTATGATGAATCGCGTCGTGACAATTCGGCTTAACGATCGCGAAGAATTGACTGTATATTAATTTCCAGTTCGATCTACGTAATAAATACACGGAAAAAAATGATCTCCCAGAAACTAGCTGTCCATATAATACAACATATTTAATTAATTAATTATTTTTTTCCGTGTACGACTATAATCATAATTGTATAGGGCTCAAATCATAAGAATTAACTCCCGCAGCGAAAAACTAAGTCTGATAACTAAATTTCATTTGTATTATATGGTTAGCTAATTTTTAGCTGTGGGAGCTGATTATTTTTTCTATGTAATCTAATAAGCATCAACTGTTATACCATGTGAACTAATAAGTAGAGAGAGAGAGAGAGAGAGAGAGAGGGAGAGAGGGAGAGACAAATATCTATGAAACGTGGATTAATTTGATCTCCTTACAGGAGGCTTTCGTCAGGCTCATGTCGTGGTTCCTCAAGGCTTCCAGAGCCGCGTCCATGTCCTCTTGCGTCCACGACTTCGAGCCGTGATGGTGCGAGCTGGACTGTCCAGAGTGGCCCCTCGAATTATTCTCGCCGGAGTCCGAGTGCACGGAACTGCCCGATGGCATCAGCCCGAGCAGCTCCGGCGTTATCATCATCATGTTGTCACTGTCGGCGGCATTCTTCGAGCTCACGCTAGCCCGATCCGACATGTGGCTGTCTATGTCAATCGTGTCCGATGAGTCCATCGTGTGTAACGTCTCGAATTTTATCTTGACGCTGTCGCAATTCTGAATCTCTGCGAACAAGTCGCGAGAAAGGGACATGATACACAGCTCGGCGCTTCGCCACATTAGGAATCGAGATAAACTTCGCGACGGTACATCCCCGTCCGGGGGATTCGCGGGCAAAAGCGCGAACCTGGCACTTGGGGATCAATGTGTGTGTGTGAGAGAGAGAGAGAGAGAGAGAGAGAGAGCTGTCGAAGGCGAAACTGGACGCGGACGTTAAACGAGGTTGCATGGGCTGCCTACGAGCAACGCAAATCTAATCGCGACCAGTTAAGCGTGATTAGGCCAATTATTTTGATTCCCTGTCCGCCTAATGACCGGCTGCACTTTCAGCCCGGTAATGTTCTAACCCTACCCACGTCGCACCCCGACGTCGTCGTCAAGAGACGAATGAAAACGTACGACGACGATCGTGTCGAGCAGACCGAGTGAATGGGAGAGACAATGTATCACGACGATGAGACGCGGGACTTGCGCGCATAGTCGCGAACGGCGACTGTATACACCGAATGTTTAATCATCGAGGGAAAACCGACGACCGAGACGCAACCCCCCGGAAACTGCAACTACGGTTTCTTTGCTTTTTGCCTAACGAAGCCCTCCAAACGGATATACTGGAAGATCCAGGAAACTTAAAGAAGATGCTCTTTAAATTTGCCGGCAACTTCACAAAGCAACTTGAAGTTATTCTTTAAAGCATAACTTGAAGCCATTCCTTCAAGGAATATAACTTTAAGTTATCCTTTAAAGCGACGACATTAAGTTATTCTTTTGAGCAATAACTCTAAGTCATTCTTTAAGCAACAACTCCAAGTTATTCTTCAAACGTTCCTCGAAATCTGTGTATCAGTTCTTTTCTTCAACTTAATTCCACAACTCGTGTGCGTGCCTCCGGCGTAACTTCTTTTTCGGGACTGAACCCGCTTGAATCGCGCATCTGCGTCGCGGTTTTTTGTTCCGCGGCCGCTCATCAACGGAAATGAGATAGAACGTTCAATTCGTTCGCCAAGGAATGCGCAAAGTGACCGGCGCTTCGCTACAACTTTCTCTAGGTTTTTACTCAGTTCGCACAGTATGTTTATCCACGATTGCGACAATCGTCGTCGAGAACCGCCGAGTCCTGAACAATTCAAGACGCGTCAAGTTTTATATACCTGTAGAATGATGATCCGGATCTCTCAGGTGGGTGATGGTGGTGCCGACTAAGGTAGCGCTGGGCGGAGTAGGTTGCGTCTCAGGGGGTAGATCGACCTCTCCGGGATCCGGATGATGGCCATAGTGACCTAGCCCTGTGTGACAGAACATGTCACCTTTTTATTCGAAGTGAAAAGGGTCTGTCCTGGCCGGCCCTGAAAGCGGTAAAACGCCCCACACCTGGAACTTGGCCGGGTGATCGCGCGCACGTGAATCTACAACGAGGTGTTCTTCGCCAGACTTGAATTATTACTTAAGAACAGCGTAAGTGAGAACGATACTCTGACGTGACTGCTAAGCGGAATATGTAAAATATGTAATTGACTTCCACATCGAAAATACTCAGAAGATTTTTCGAACGGAAGACTGCGAATCGAGCGATTCGTACAGATTCTGCTTTCTGATCGGACAACTTTCTTCTAAAACAACGATTATGGCAAATATATTTTTGAAAAGCACTAAAAAATACGAATCGAGAATTAATGCACCGAGTCTCGATTAAACTGACGAATTGATTCTACGAGATGGCAAAAATGTATCGACAGCCGATAAGACGAGAAAATAGATTCTTTGTCGATATAAGACGACCAGGTGTGGGGCGGAAGCATCAGTTGAATTAACTTACCGTTGTTGTTGTTGTTGTTATTCGCGCCGTTACCGTTGTTATTGTTATTATTGTTGTTGTTATTGTTGTTGCGCTGGCAGGTATCCAGTACTACTGCTGCTGTTGGTGTCTCCGTGCACTCATCATCTTCGGCTTGCCAGTCCCGGTGGTTCTGTGGAATATCCGGTACGAATTTAGCGCTCGACCCTGACGAGATCGAACCGCCCGACGACACGGGACGGCTGGTTGCGTTTCTACGTTTTCCCGGAGCTTTCCACCTGCCGTTTCTTCGCGTTTCCAGACTAGTCAATTCTCCGCTACTATGGCTAATTTGGATATCTCTATATGCTGACCGCGGTCGGTCTTGATCTTAACTCTTTGTTGGCACACTTATTTTTTGCTGCTTAGTTCAGCACACTGGTTCTGTGAGAACCAGTCACTTTTGCGATATGAGTTAAATATCAGTAAATGCCTTAGTTATATCGGTAAATGTGCTTATCTAATGTACGGCTATTATAGTTTTGAACGCATAGAAGGTAAATTTTAAAAAATTGTCGCAGTCATTATTTTACAAATAGGTAATTTAAAGTATGAGAAGAGATAATGTTATATTAATTATTAATTATATTAAATATTAATTCGAAATAGAAAGAAGTGAAAAATTTTGTATGCTTTGAGAGAATTCCGTGTTTACATAGGCTATAATTCAAGATTCAACAACTATGGCATTTTAAGGAGATTGTAAAGTTCAGTGTCGTATTTTCAGTGGTGCACCAAGGGCGCAATTTTAATATTTATCAAGCAAAATTACTTTTCTATACATTTATTTCATTAATACCTAAATAATAAATGTTAATTTGAAATAAAGTTTAGGTAAACATATGTAAAATATTACAAAATGAAGATATTATTAATGTTATTTTTCTTATTAATGCTATATTTATACATCAATTGATCTAACAGATTGCACAAATAATAAAAAGAGGTATATGTATTTCGAGTGTTTAATAANTTCACACTGTTATATTTTCAAAAGAAAATGGTCGATAAAATTTTGAAATTTATGTATAATATTTGTATATTAGTCTTTAATATCATAGTAGTTTTTTGTCAAGATCTTATTTTTAGTTTAGAAAATATTAAAAATAGAAATAAAGAATAGCACGCTAACTTCAAGGAACACATATAAAGTGTCAACTTTAATTGCAAATATCTCGAACGGCCAATCTTTTTCTGATTGCACGAGCAGTTAGATAATATTTCAACATATATGTAATACAAGTTTCATCAAACTCTTATCAAACTCATTTCGCCTTATAACCTTCTTAATTTTTCGTTTGGATCAATAAGAGCCAGACTAAGGTTAATGACTAAGGTAAATGGCTTTGCATCTAATATCAAGTGATGTTGCTTTAGAAGCGTCACATGAAATCTCTTGCAAAATTCTGTCTTCTCTTACAAAATTTATATTTATATCATTATATTTTTACTGGATTCTACAGAATAGGCTAAATAAAGCGTTACAAGCTATTATCTCTGAAAATAGGTAACGCAAATTTTTTTTAGAAAAGTTGTTTGGTTTGAAGAAGGAAAAAAGATAGAGATATTAATTTCATTTTGGATGGACGTACCAAAGCCATATCAAGGTTACCATGAAATTTTTTAATAGAATCATATAGTTTTTATAACATATATCGATTATCCTAGTCATTGTGTGTATAAAAGTATTACAATAAAATCACCGAAAAATTGATACTTTCCAAGATATTTTACAATTTATTTCGATATATTTAATATATGATATGAAATATCTGATAAAGTATTCACTTTCCGATAACCTCACCTTAAGACTTATTTATGTAAAATGACGCGTGGAATTGATTATTATAAGTAAATATGGAGAAATCTTGAAAAAAAATGCATTGCATTTGACAAACACATCGATGCACCAATGTGTAATGATTAATGTCAGTAATCAATTTCGCTCATATTATTATGTAGAAAAGTGTTAAAGTGATATTATCGAAAAGCGAGTACTTTGAGATATTTCATATTTTGTGCTAAAAAATATTAAAACAGAAAAATAGTTAATATCTTGAAAAATACTCACTTTTTGATAATCTTACCCTAATACTTTTATACGCAAAATGAACAGAGGAATCGATTTGTGTCAAAGAAACCATATGACTCCGTTTAAAAAAATTCATGATGACCCCGATATGATCTTGTCACGTCATCTATCCAAGGCCAAATTGATATCCTTATCTCTTTTCTTCCTTCGAATCAAACAGCTTTTATCTAAAAAGAAATTTTTGCTGTGACGTGTACACTTTCAGAGATAATAGCTTGTGATACTTTATTTCGCCTACTCTGTACATACGTATGAAAAATAAGAGAGAAAGACTTGAGATAATATTACAGCGATACGATAAGTCATATTACAGCAATAAGATAAACTAATACCGATAATTAATAATATTCGGCGTGAGACTTCGCATATTTAAATAGATTCAAGCAGATTGAAACTTATATTCTTACCACACATCGGCGAGAGAGACGCTAATGACAAAATTGTAAACGCGAATCGAGCATTCTCGCCGAATATACTACGCCGCGACGAGGCTTTTCAATCGGGATTAGATTTTCCTAATCGAGTATCACTCTCTTGAATCAAGGTTTCAACACTTGTAACTCCGTCGCAGGTCAGCAATGTTACCTCTTTATTATCGCGGCTGTAATCTTCGTTGACTTCCTCCTCTTTATAACGCTCGTAATGTCTCGGGTCGGTGGCGCGTGGTTCGAACGTGGTTCTTGGCCGCTTGTACCGCGGATGGTGCTTCTTCAACTTTGTGTAGTTCAATCTCGGGGTGCCGGACTCCCTCGGTGGCGAGCTCAAGCTTACGGACGGCGGACCGTCTCGGCTCTCCGGCACCTCGCAGAGACCCTTGATCTTCAGCTGGTCGGCCGTCTTCAAAAGTGACTGTAAAAACGAAAGTCGCCTTAAGTCACACACGTTCTGATATAAAATTTCCTTTCAAATCTCCCCCCGTCGATTCGAGAATTTCGTCGACTTACGGATATTATCGCGCCCTATCTCTGAGAATATGAAAGTTAACGCGGTGGTGTGTAAATATGTCATAACTACCGTCGTTTATAGCAAAACGTTTAAAAAGCCGAGTATATCCTTCTTTGGAATTTCTGCTTATATCACACATGTTCCAGATCGTAGATCTGATAACAGAAGACTCAACTTTGCTCTTAAATCGAAACATCGCCTACTGGATAATAAATTCCCGGCTTGACGGAACTATCGTCATTTCGGTGCGAAGGTTAGCGTATGTCGCAACGTACGTACATTCGGATTGGCTTATCGCGCGGTTAAGTGATTAATTCAGAAATTATCGCGATCGGGATATTGAAACGCGAAGGCCGCGCCCAGAGGATCAAGGCGCGGACGCGGAATAGAAAAATATTCATTTCGGTAAACCGCTTTGCGAGAGGCGGACGAAGGACCGCGCGAGTCCGGTCCGATTGGATTTGCATATTTCTCGCGCGCGCGAGAGCTCGTCGTTCCAGCATCTCTCGTTCCGCCCGGCGGCGGTGCAATTTCATCTCAACGGCGTGGCGACGACGGCGGCGACGTCGAGTACCGTCCACCCACCCAGCCGTCCGTCGTCGTCGCTCCGGAAAAATCAGCGCCGGCGATCCAGTTTCGGCGAGTCGCGATTCGCATCACGATGTCTCGCACTTCTTTGCCGGCTTTACCTTCTCAACAATTCACGTCCAATGCCATCGATAGAAAATTACGTCATCGAGGTGAACCAGTCGAATAAACGAATCTGATCGAAAAGGAAGGATATACGTGACGCTTTAGAGAAACTTAAAGCCAGTCTGATATATTCGAGACATTAAACATTTAATGGCGTTATAGTATGCAACGAAGAAATTTCTCACGGACATGGCGCGGTGTTGAACGCAGCTTAAAACGGTGCATTTTACTAAGATTTTACTGAGATTTTACTAAGATTGAGAATGATTTGTTAATTCCTCGACACAATTCAAATCAGGTTGATAACGAAGTACGCTTCAAAAAGCGTGTCCATTTTAAACGTCTGTGCGACATGCCGAGATTTGCAGAAAGGATCGCTTTAAACTCGCGATGTAGATCTCACAGAGTAACCTTGACATCTAGACGCGACGCGGAAGAGAGAAGGAAAGAGAGAAGAGAGAAATTTAAGAGACGAATGAACGACGAAAGCGGGGAAGCGGAGGACACGGGGAAGATGACAGACGCCTCCTCCGCGTGCTGAAGCGACAGAGTCGCGTGGCTTCGCGGGACATTACGACGTCCACGTGGCCGACTTTACACGAAGGACCTCGTTCGGAAGAACCTTGTGAATCTTGTGACTAAAGTGTGAAAGGAAGAAAAACGATGACGGACGGGTACAGCAAAAGAACGAGATAGACACCGTAGTGAAGAAGGAGGAAGACGAAGAAAGAGAGAGCGGGGAAGGGATGAGAAAGAAAAGATGCACAGAGAGATAGAGAGAGAGAGAGAGAGAGAAAGAAGGAAAGAGAAGAAGCGAGAGAAGAACTAACGGCAGCGACCCTCGCGCCGAAGCCGAGCCTCTCTGTTCTTTAATCAAGCCGGGGGTGGCACGATTAGGCGGGGTCTGCGCGGTTGCTGGTGGCGTGAGAGTGGCACCGGCAGGGTAGCGGGAGGGAGGATGGAAGGAGAACGAGGGCCGGGGGACAGAGGAAGGTTGCACCGACGAAGAGGGGGAGGGGAGGGGGGTGTCGGTGGCGGCTGGAACGCGTTGCGTGGGTGGAGGACGGGGAGGAGGATCGGGTTGGATGGATTGAGGGAGTGTGACGAGAGGGAGGGAGGGAGGGCGAGAGGACGTGAGAGGACGTGAGAGAAAGAGAGAGAAAGTGCACGAAATGCAGAAAGAGCGAGAAAGTAAAAGAGGGAGTACGAGAGGAACTCAGGACAAGAGGGGTGGAAGGGTGAGACGAGCAACGAGGGAGAAGGAGACAGAGAGAGAGAGAGAGAGAGGGGAAGGGTGAGAGGAGAGAGAAAAATTCAGAGAGAAAGCAAGACGCAGACAGAATAAGAGAGTACACCGGGGGGAAAGAGGAAACGACGTAGCGCACACGGATTGTGGAGAAAGAGGGACAGAGGTGAAACGCGGCAGAGGCAAAAACGCCTGCAGGAAGAATGGGGAGGCCTCCGACGCGGCTGTCGCGGCCCCAGGGCCGTATCGACCACCCCCAACCCCCGACGCGCACTCGCTCGGTCTCGCTCTTTCCTCGACGCTCGCGACAGCATCGACACCAATGACTTCCAAGCGTTTCCACGCGCGCACACGTCCACCTGTCCTTTTCGCTCTCTCTCTCTCTCTCTTCCTCTCACTCACTTTCTCACTCTCTCTCATTCGCTCCCTCTCTGTCTTTCGTTCTCTCACTCTTGCTCGCCGGCTCGTTACGGCCGGGCGTGTGCACGGCCGCCCCGAAACGTCCGCGGATCTTCGATCTCGGCGGCTCGGGAGTTTGATGGCGCTGGTCGGGTCGCGGGGCACGCGATAATCGAGCGTCTCCGTCGGGGCGAACGAGCGAGCGAGCGAGCGAGCGGCCACCCCCGACGACGACAGCAGCGCGGCTTTTGGCAAGGAGGATCGCGCGCCCCGGTTCTCGGCTGCCCTGGGCTGCGCATTTAGCGCCAAATGTGGCAATATTCTCGGTACCATGGACGCACAATAGGATCTTTACATTCCAGGCATCGTGTTGAGAAATGTCATGCTGCATTGATACGTTAAAAAAAACGTCGAGTCTCCTTGCGAAAATTTTCATCTTAGGAGAAAACGTCGGAGAGTCTATCCTCCGAAAAAATTTTCCCGACCTACCTTACTCTCACTTTGGCATTTGACAAAGTGTTGACTATAAGATTGGCAAAGTGACGAGGCTTTCTAAATTCAGACAAAAGCGATAACGACATTTATTTCGCTTTTAATAACTTCCATGGTAAGTTAAGATCAAAGAGAGTCGTACAATCCCAGCGACTTATTAATATTCGCAGAGTTTTCCCTGTTTTCCACGAGAGTGACAACTCGCCGTCGGACAAAGTCGGTTGTAGAAACGGTCTCCGTCACTTTTTCTTCCAGTGCTACAACCGCTTTCACGTTTGTGCGATTGAAGGACAGCCGACAACGCGTGCCGTATGATGCATGACGTTTCGTAATTTAAGTACGCATTAACTGTTAATGCAACGTTAACAGCGTTCGGTCGATGTTAAATCGAACGGTCCCCATAATTGGGACAAAACTGTCTGGCGTCAAATTTTATCATGTCAAAATTACTGAATGTGTCGATAAGGATTAAGCTTAATTAGCGACTACACGTGAATTTCTACTTCTTACAGTTTTAGCCGACGTATAAAATGAAATTCAACATAACGCATTGCAGTGTAAAGCTTTGGTAACGGAATGTCAATATACGAGAGAAAAAAAGAAATTCGCTTTGCGCAATTATTCGCACATACAGCATACACACCATTAAATATTATGATGCGCCGCTTTGACGTTTAATGTACTTTATATTTTGTTAAAAACTTTAGCATTTTAATTCAATGGGATTACGACAATTTGCAGTGGTCAAATAAAGCGGAAGAGTCAAAGAGCAAGCAAACTCGTGACGATGGCACAGCAATAAGGGGAAAGAGGCCGTCCCGACACTCACCTAGATGCAAACAACAAATCTGTCTATATAACCGTGTGACCGAAAATTGAAAAATATCTGAAGGTACCTGCGCTCGAAATTCGTAGAAACCGATATATCGATTGAACGTTACGATTACAGAGCCCGCACTGCTATTGCAAAAATGCGTGCTGCCACGCGTACACCGAATTAATTGGCTATTAACAATTGAAGGGTATATCACCGAGCTTTCCACTCGAAATTAATCAAAATCAAGACGACGGATAATTGCGAATTTCACGATCTGTTGTTGGCCGTACAATTAATTGCGAATCGAAGTTCTAAAGATATCCGGAAAACTTTCAAAATTAATAAACTACATATACCAAACACGAACTGCCAGGGGTTCCGCAACGCGCGAGAAGCGATCGATCTCTCCTTGCGAGGGACGCGTCGCACGGTAAATCAAATTCGGCGGAGACCGAACACAACGGCGGGAGAGGACTCGTCGGTCGCGATGAAATTACCGCGCCAATGAGTCGTGTCTTCGTGTATCCGAACGAAACGAAACGGGACGCATCGTACGTAGCGCGCCCGGTTCTCGGCGGAATTCTCTCGATGGAATTTCATTCGTGGTGTCGTTGCACGGATTCACGGATGAAAGGATTCGGGAGGAGAGGCAAGAGATAGGTGGATGGATAGACGGAGAGATAGGGGGAAACAGAGAGAGAGGGAGAAGGGGGGGGAGGGGAGAAGGTCGCGGGTTCGATGTGGGGTAGGCTCGGATTGCGCTCGCGAGAGAAATGGCGTTTCGTAGTTCAATTAAATAAATAAAGGGCGGAAAAACCTTTGCCGACACGCGGTGCTTTAACGGCGACGGCACTTGGAGAACCACGGACGAGGGTTGCGCCAGAGGGGGGAGGGCTGCGGAGGGCAGAAGAGGGAGTGCAAGAGGACCTCTCTCTCTCTCTCTCTCTGCGGGAGCTAGGCGGCGGCGGCGGTGGCGGCGACGGCGGTGACGGCGGGGCGGGTGGATGGTTGGTTGGTCGGTTCGGAGGTGGATGCATAGGGGGTGGTGCCATCGGTTCGGAGGCAAGAGGGACAGAGCCACCGGCAGAATCCGACCTCACCAATCAATACTTAGGGTTCAAGGGCATCGGCCGACCAATTATCCCCGGACTAATTGACGCGAGACGGCGGGAAAAAAGCCCCGGTCCCCGGGAGCTCCACTTCCGGTCGCGCGTTCACCCGCCGTCTGCGTTTTCTTCCGCGGCCCACGGGAACGAGATCGCCGATCGATCGGCGGGTTCACGCGCGAAAGTGCCGCGAAGCGTGGAGCGAGCTGGGCGATGTGGACGACGCGAGTAACAAAATTACGCTCGCTGAAAGACGACGGTTCCGGTCAGCCTTGGTCCACAACCTTGTCTCAAGACGTAAGTAAACAAATTGACCAACCACGATCGATTATTCTTTCGATGAAAGACTGGGACTGGTCAATTTGCTTGCTACTTAGAGCGAGGTTGTGGACCGAAGTGCTCAAGACGACTCTCGCGTATGGATGCGAAGTGCTCGACTATTCCGGGTTGAAAGAACGTTCGTTTATTCGCAGTCTGATCTGCTGTGACAAGAGGCAATTGTGCGTTACACCGTTCTGACGCAAGGTATTATCGTGCACCGCGGGCGCGCGCGCTTTTCTCAAGGCAAGCACTCGGTTTCTTTCGTACACCGGGGCATCTAATTACACGGGATTTTGCAGCGGTGCTGCTAATTTCGCACCGGCGAAATTTCGCCATCGAGCCGCGAGGATCCCGCAGAGATTACAACTGAAGCTTTACCGATTACTTTTCTGGACGTTAAATAGTCCTGAATTTTCTCTGTATTATCTCTGCGCGTAATTAACTCTCCGGCGCGGTCCCCATTCCACGAGCCTTCGTTAATTTCCCACCAACCGTGCGGAAAAAAGTCGCCGAAATTGCGTTCTCGTTATATTCGCACATCGGCTCAAGTACATTTTTCTCGCCGCCATAAATTCGCCCGTCGATCAAACCGATCACCCGTATCCGTTCTCACGAGCGGATAAATGACCCGCAAATGCGCGAGAGCGTTCAAAGTGACGCTCGGAAAGAGCATTTGCGTGTTTACGCGAGAGAAATCCATCGCTGGGACCGAAAGAGAGAGGGAGAGAGAGAGAGAGAGAGAGAAAGATCTCCTCGCGATCGACGCGAGCGGTGTCTCTGTTCGGAAAGAAATAAGGAGGCGATTGAACGCGAGGTCCAACAGGTGTAAATCCGCAAAAAAGATCGACCTTCGCGGAAAGGTTTTACGGAAACGGGAAGAAGGGCGCGGCGGTGGGTGGGAGGTGCGAGTGGAAGGACGTCGGTCGTGGGGTTGTTCGCTAGGAGATCGTGCCGAGGGAAAGGTGAGGAGCTTTATATAGAGAGACGCCGGAAGGAAGCAAAAGAAGAGAAGGGAAGAAGTGGCAAAAGAAGAAGAGAGCGGAAAAAGAGAACAAACGAACGTGGAAGAGGGAAAGAGAGAGAGAGAGAGGAAAGAGGGGTAGAACGAAGGGAAACAGAGGGTGATGGGAAAAGAGAAGGTGGAGGAGGAGGAGAAGGAGACACGCTGGTGAGGAGAGGATGCGCGAGGGGGAATCCCTGAAGACGGTCGTAGGGTCGTCTCCACTATTACGAATACGGCGCCATAACGGAATTGATAATGTAACGGGCGTCACGAGTATAACCTTCTCTCTTTCTCTCCCCCCCCCCCNTCCTCGCTCTCTTCTCTCTCCTCTCGCTCTCTCTCTTTCTCTCTATTTCTCTCTTCTCCGTGCTACATAACCTCCTTTCTGAATGGGAGCGCGACCCTGGCCGCACACCACGTGCTCGCCTCGAGTAAACGTAAGAATACGACCAGCCGCAGGTGTCCTCCCGCGACTTTCGCCACGCATCGATGTATCTGAAGATACGCGATATTTAAGCAGTGTCGAAGAGCTGACGTCTCGTGATATTTTGATATCGAGTCTGTCTCTCTCTCTCTCTCTCTCTCTCTCGGAAACGCGTATTCTATACAGCTCACTCGTGATATTAAGAAAGCAATATTCTGAAACTTGCGGCACGATGCGTCCAACGACGCAAACATATTACACCTTTGTCGGGACGTCATTTGTGTTCTTTTTTTTTCTTGCGTCGATGTATCGTCAATGGGTTCACTTCGAGGTAAAATATCGACATTTCAACATTTCTCGCGCGTCTCTCGCGATGCACCGGGATACTACTGTAGGTGCGTGACGTGTCCTGATTGTCCGCATCAATCTTACCTAATTTGTCAGTATAGGAATCTTGACATGCGTTGACTGCCATGGCAGTCACAAATGATCGGCCTTATTATAATGTTGTATTAATTATTATGTATTAATTAATAATGTTGCCGCGTCTCATTCATTTATCTATAGGTCGCAATCGCTTATAACAAATTAAATATGGAATGCTAATGAAAGGAACTAATAAATAATGTATGTATAGTGAATTATATTTATTTGGCGTGTCTGATTATTTAATTGATTTTTGAAGTAATCGATGGCAATCGATTTGACGGTGGACAAGATAATATCAAACCCGAGACGATGTGTTGATAATAATGAAATACTGAAGAAAAGATTTGGTAACAACTACCAAGATTTGGTTAAATAGTTTCAACTAAATTTGGTTACTGCAATCAAATCATTTGGAACCATATACCATATATGGTACTACAGTACAATTTTTACTACAGTATTTAAACACAGTGCAGTGTATATTAAATGATTTGGTTGCAGTAACCAGACAATTTAGTTGCAACTATTTAACCAAATCTTGGTAATTGTTGTCAAATTCTTTTTTCAATGTATAATTTTCTAATATCATTCGATCTCGCCTTTCCCATAATTATCATACATTTAATAAATGCATTTATATTTGAAAAGAGTGGTCATTTACAGCTTCGGGGATGAATAATTTCAGAAATTGTGTTAGGTTTAACGTTCGACGGGCTTAATTACGACATCGGATCTGTTGCACCGGGTCTCCCCCCTCGGAATAACCTCGCTCAATTATCGCTTCGGCTCTTCTTAACTCAGATATGGATAAAGAAGAGTTCAGGTGAAACGCGGTTCGCGTTAGCCGGCGTTCGCGCAATCGGCTATTTACGAACGAAGGAGCGAAGGAGCACGATAATGGGAATGGCTTGGCTTCGTAGACAGTTTAAAGGGCTCTCGTGAGCTCGAGTCACCCTCGACACGTTCCGGGAAAGAGGGACGACCTCGGGATCCTTTTACGAGCGCGTTTTCTCACGGGACGCGGTCAGGTGCCGCGCGACGCGTTGTAGATTCAGGCTCGCGCGAACAAACAAGATCCTATTCTGCGTCGATCGCGCGCGTTTTAGATCACTCGCTCTGTTCATAGATTACTCGCGCAACGGTGCTGCTGCGGATCTAACAAACGGGACTGCCGCCTCGCGCGTAGTAGGCATTAACAATCTTCGCTCTTCGAGCTCGCGTCTTCCTTCGAACAATGTGTCTCCTCTTCGCTAAAAACATAATTAACTCTGAAACGCGTTTAATAATAATGTTAATGGCAACAATTCCTAAAATAGCTATATTGGGGTACTTTTGGCATAATGGTCGATTACTTCGATATGACACAATTTAAGACAGCAAGGTCTATTTTGATATGCCCGGAGTGTTGCTCGTTCTTGTTAAAGAGTTACTGCGATCGTGAAGCGACTCGATGAGCTAATTTGCTCTTGAATTAGCGGCCGACTCACGAATCCGATGCGTACGCAGCTGAAGACGCACCATTGACACCAGTGTCACCATGGCGTTCGCATATCATTTTATGCAACGACGGTGTTCCACGAAACAATGTCCTCAACATATCACTAGAGAAAGCTATACTGTCAACGGCCAACGTTATCATTATTTAACAATAAACCAGAGAGATTCTTTCGTTACTTGATCTGTCTTGACTGATGTAGTTAAGCTTAAAGCTAAAAGCTTTACTTATCGCTAAAAAGCGAGAGTGGATCAATGAGAACTCAAAGCACAAATTCACAAGTGCTTTGTGAAATTTATGACCACCTTTTTTATATAAACATCCTGTGTAAAATATAATATATAGAATATATAATATATAGAATAAAATATTTACTAAAATAAATATATAATAAAACCGAAACAATACCACTAGAAAAACGTTTATGACTACGATATCTCAATGTTGAAATAAATGAAAGTTTTGTCAATAGTTTTGTGAATGTTAATAGTCCAAATGATAATAATAAGAAAACTCTTGTGCACTCGTCGAAATCCTGAAGTTTCGTCAAATGTCTAGAAAAACTGTTGCATCTTCTCCAACAAAGCCCGTAGTGTTTAACCGAACGCGTAGAGTGGAGGGCACAAAGATTATATAATTAAGCACTTACGAACATGTGTCAACGATGTTAAAATTACAATATGGAAAAGGATTAATAAACGAGAAAGAGGGAGAAAACACAATATACCGCTGGGATCCAGACGACGCGAATAGAATCGAAAACCAAGCAAACTTAAAGATGCGGACGGCACGGAAGGCCGCAAGAAACAAAGCCTTTGCGAGCACGAGGATACTTCGGTACGGAACGGAGTATAAAAGACAGCAGAGAGACAATGTAAACAATGTCCACTCACTGTTCGGTAGGTAGAAATACATATGTGACAATACACAGAGAGGATGACAAATAGATAATAAATAAGAAGTGACAGCAATAATAAATAATGCAGAAAATATCAAAAATCTCGAAAGGCCATATATCACCAATATGTATCATTTAACACATTTCAGAAGTTTGGTAAAATAACTCAATTTCATAGTTATAACTATCTGCATTTTTAGATAATATTTATGCTTCCCGGACATCTTTCTTCTTACGACACTTCGCTTATTTTCTGTTATTATAATTTCAAATAAATAATTTAAGACCACTCTGAGTAATTTATATTAAATATTAAATGTGTTTGACTTTGCAAAAATATTAATTTACAGATCAGTATTACTCTGCAAATTGAGATTATGAATTTATCTAGAGACGTGCACTATTTCTGATACAGGTCGTCCGCCGTACGATGATTCCTTATTTAAGATCTTAATGTTGTCCCGATCGAATTTATGACGCTATATCGTAAAAAAACTTGTTATAAGAAAATTAACTCTGTTGAATTCGGCGGAAGCATAAGTCGAATAGTCGATGTGTATAAGATGCGTTGTAAAAGATGGCGAAGCGGTTTCTGTCGATATAAATACGTTAGTTATTCGAGAACAATTTTCACGTGCACATTGTGTCTCGCGAATATGATTTTTGTAAACTTGCCGGAATTCACAGTCGACACGCGAACAGAATTTGTCGTGATGCTATTGGCGCAGTATGAACAATGCTTTTTCCGTGTTAACTTTTTCACGTCTTCGATTACTGGACAAGTGGGTGCCGGTGGATACTCGATAACATCCTGTATACGTGAGGAAGGTTTCGTGAAGGTGGAATGCGTTGTACTCGTATTTGCATTTAGAAGGTGGCGCGAGAATAATCTTCAATGCACGCGGTGCATCTCGCATAGAATTTCGTAATTCGTGGGAAATCCGCACGAGTTGATGTTTATCGTTAATATATCCATTATTAATGTTATTTCCGGCGAAACAATGTTAAAGCGTAGCTTATCTTCGCGTGTACCGGCAAACACGCATGTTATATCGTGATTTCACGTTCGGTACGTATTCAAGCCTTCGAAATGGTGTGTATTGACAACAGGCTTGCTTAGTTACTAAGACGTTGCACCGTAGCAATGTTTATTATCGCGGTATACGGCGCGAGACATGTTTTATTTCAAGTCGTGTCAATAATTCCCATCAGCAGTAATCATTCGATATTTGACGGCCAACGTTCTATGATATTATCGATTCGTCGGATGTTATCGAACGCGCATTAACGTATCTATTCCGACATATCAAACAATTTATGCAGACACGAGTGTCCATATATTCGTAAAATCACCAAAAATGTTAATTATGAGACGACGGGGCTTCGTAATTAATTCGACTACTTTATATTACCTCTCTCTCTTTCTTATTGATCGCGAGTTTAAGACTCTAGATTGATAGGAGCTTTCTCGTACGATTCTTCGCTTTGACCTATATTTATGTATTTTTTCATTTCCTTCTTCGTCTTTCTCTTTCTCCCCCCCCCCCCCNCTCTCTCTCTCTCTCTTTCCAAAACGTGAATGTGTACCCGTTTTGAAAAGCATAACACGCTGCAACTGAAAGAACAAAGGACTCGGGAATGACAGTTTAATTTCGAGCGATCAATCCGCTATTGACGGCTTTTACAAATATTGGTTTAACTTCGACCGCGATTTAATTGATTTCTCACCTTCTTACATGTCGCATCATCGGTCAGGTCGTAGACGAAGAAGGAAGACCGAATCAAGCACGGTTAGCGTTAACTGACGTTGGTGAAACCGGTTCAACAGCCATGTGTCCACTCGCGACTAAAATCGCGCGCGTCAACCGTGACAGCAATTTGCAGTTGTACAGTTTCGTCAGCGCTGGTCAGAGCAAACGTATTCGTTTGGATCGCACGGAGCGCGAACCTATATCCGTTCGAACGAACATTGTGAGATATTCGCGAGCGGATCCATATCTTTAGAAATGCATTCATGATATAGCCCCGTCACTTTTCATCTTATTAAGCTTGCTGAGCTTTCCAACATTTCCACGTTAAAACCCGTTTGTTTCCCCTTTTGGCAACACATCGGGACTTTTAGCAGAGTATAGGAAATTACTATTGCTGAGATAGAGTTGACTCGAAATAAATCGGCCGACTAAATATCTGTATCTAAGCGCTTAAAATCCCATCATATCAGATAATTTGATTTTCCTCCCTGCATGTATGTACGTGTACCATTATTTTTTCTAATTAACATCCCGTTTTGGCATTTTCGCCAAGCAGAATGCTCCCGTTTCGGATAGCGACGTTTAATCCGATATCGACAAAGTCCGTAAAATCCAAGGGACGCGCGGTGAGGTTTTCTCAAAACACACACACCGAAAATCCCGCGCACAAATCGACCAGAATGCGTGGGCAAATGCGCGGCATAAGAGTGTCTTCACCACTCAGACGCCCGCCGACGTGAACTGGACAACATTAACGATTCATGGCTGAGAATTTGATCATGGTAAGCCGTTCGCATGTTACACTTTTACATCAGCCCGTTTACGACGCTTTAGTATCGCGGTAGCCCGAAAATTCCCCGCAGAAGTACGGCCCGAAAGTGACAATTCGAAAGAGGCAAGGTACAACGGTCCCGAGAAGGGTTAAACGACCCGCGACGGGATGCTGCAGAAATGCGCGCGACGCGCGTCTCGTCGGCGCGACGAGAACGTCCGTTCCCGAGCGCGGCGCGAGGCAAATCCGGATCGCGCTGAAACGTGCCGACCGCGGACGAAGCAGGCTGGCACATACTTCTGCATCGGGCGGATTGCTATTCGGCACAAAAATATCTTCAAACCGCGGGCGAGTCCGTCTGGCGCGCGCCGACTACGATCAGCACGGCGCGACGATTGCCCTCGCGTGTACCTGCATAAAACTCACTCGTTCTCTCTCCTCTCTCTTCCACGCTCGTCCGCCCTCTTCCTCTCGCCGAGGCCGAGAGATCCGCCGAGGGAGCAATGCCCATCGCCCTATAGAGCGGCCGAGCGATATCGCGACGCGTTGCTTCTCGCGAGAGAGTCTCTCTCTCTCTCTCCACCGTATCCGGGCGCGAAAGAAGTTATATCGTTTATCACTCACCTGGCTGCGGCGTTCCGTGGGCGAACGGTCCCTCGTCGAGACAGAAGAAGAGGTGGAGGCAGAGGAGGTGGCGAAAGAAGAAGAAGAGTAGCAGTAGTAGTTGGAGTAGTAGTAGTAGTAGTTGTTGTAGGAGTAGTAGTATTAAGAGATGGAGGAGGAGAAAGAGGAGGAGGAGGAAGTGACGGGAAGCAGTAGACAGAGAACGAGGAAAAGGAAGAGCGGCGGAGAGTGAAGGAAGAGGAAGAAGAAGAAGAAGAGAAAGAGGAGGCGGCGACGGCGACGGGTGAGGGGGAGGACGTGGAGGTGGAGGCAGAAGTCGTCGGGAAGTCACTGCGAGAAAACGTGTCGCGGCGATCGCCGTCGTGCTCGTCGACGCGATCGTCCACGTCGTCGTCGTCGTCGTGGTGGCCGTCGCGGACGACGCAGCCGCGAGAAAGCTGGCCGAAATACGCGCGTACGGGGAGGTTACGAGCGCGCGGAACGAGAGGATAATTCCTGGCAGGGCCCGATCTCCTACGCGGCGAAGCCCAACGAAAGTGAAATGGCATTCGGCGCTCCGTGCTGAGGACGCACGGCATTCGGAGGAGCGAGGAGATGAGGAGGACGCGGTGAGCAGGAGGAAGCGGCGGAGGAGGAAGAGGAGGAGGACGACAGCGAGGAGGAGGAGGAGTGGTCGGAGGAAGAGGAGAACGCCGCGAAATTCGCCGACGGGAACAAGGACGGATTCAGCGTGCGCTCGAGCGACGAGGAAGCGGTTCGCGGGGGATGCGTGCTCGACGAAGGACAGAGAGCGAGTGAGCCGGCGGGACGCGCGTGGGAGCGAGCGAAGCGACGGAACGTGCGAAAGAGAGAGAGAGAGCGCGCAGCAGAGCGTATACCTGACCAGCCGCGGCGGGGTATCGGGGGTGGCGAGAGTGAGAAAGACACAGGGTGAGAAGGTGCGACAGAGAAAGGGCGTCGGGTGTACGGCGGATGGGGATGCCGATCGAGTGGAGGGGTACGGACGCGGAGGACCGGAGGCGGGAGGGCGACTGGGGGCGAGCCAAGTCTGCGGCGCTCGACAGAAACACGGCCGTCTCTTGCGCGAGAGCGACGAGGACGGCGCGGTCCGTGCGGAAACGGGCGAGACGGCCCGAGAGCAGGACGTAGACCGAGACGCACGGCTGCTGCTGGTGGTGGTGGTGATGGTGGTGGTGGTAGTGGTGCGGCAGATAGAGAGAGAGAGATTCGCGCGGGACGTAGACCAAGACACCGCTCGTACACAGAAGCGAGACTGTGCGCGCCAGCGCGAAGGAGAAGGAATGAACGAGAGAGGACAGAGAAATTCGGCTAGAGTGCGGGACACTGAGCCGAGACGCATACGAGAGCGAAAAACAACGAGCGAGAGAGATAGATACATCCCCATGTGGGGAGAGGGGGTGAGAGAGAAAGAGAGACGCGATCCGACGGCGTCGTGACGAAGACGGATGCAGGGCGGAGAGAGGGAAAGAGAGGAACGAAGGCGATACACCCTAAGCGTGACAGAGACGGCATCAGCTACACACCGCGACGGGATGGCCGTATACGCGTGCACGTGGACGCGCGAGAGGGACGGCGAACCGGCAGTGGCGTATGCGCGACATTACGCTCCCCGCGACGCGACGGCGTCGCAAGTGAGCCGTGAGGGAATTCGTCCCATTAGCATTAACGGCCAAGGAGACACGTGCTGTCTAATTGTAACAGATGGATACGCGCAATTAACCGCGCTCGGCCATCGTCTATCCTTAGCCACTATCCCCCTCTCCTAAGAGAAGTGAGTGAGGAATAAAATCGTAAGAATCGGCACGGAAATAAATACAGGGTTAACGGCCGGAACTTAACGCAAAAATTCGCGAAAATAGCTCCGCCGGTGTCTCGAGCCAGAACTCGGGCGATCATCGACGCGCATCTCCGAGAGCTCTGTTGAGACGCCGGTTGAACGCGTCGAGACTCGCACTTTCGATGAAAGCCGCGTTTCCCTTTCGATTCTCTCCTCCCTTTTCTTTTTCAACGCGTACAACACAGTCCGCAGTGATGAAAATGGCGACGATACCATCATGCAGGCGCCACGGAATTTCGCCACGATCCTGTCGACGGGCCGAGCTAGCCCGACGACGAAGGGACGGCGGCGTGTGTGCGAGCCGCACATCGCGCCGCGGCGGGACCGCCTCGAAGAGACGTTAAGTCGAGAGGTATGCGGGCGACAAAGAGGATCGATCTATCGGCGGAGCTTCGGCACGGGACGAGGATAATCTCCCGAGGAGAACGTGTCGTTGTTTTCGCCGCCTCGGTGGTGGTGCCGGCCGGCCGCTACTACTAGTACGACGCTCTTTAGATCGCACTCTACGGGGTGTCCCAGAACTACCGCTGCGCGGCACATACACACAATCCGTGCTTTACGTTAGATCATAAGCGATCATCATTTCCGAGACATTATTCGATATGGTCGATTTTTGTTGTAGGAAGGGCGAAGGAGGCTGCACCGAGCGACTCGCGTTTTACATTATCGAAGGATAATTCAAGCGACCTCGAAGCGACGCTCATTAATCACCGAGTCGAGAGTCGGGCGTCGAGATGGAAGTGCATATCGCGATAAAGCGTTCCCCTCGACAAATTCAGACCGAACAGGCGACAGAATAAGTCGGGAGATCGGTTGCATCTTCCGTCGCGTAGAAGCTGCCGTTAACCAGAACGGCACGATGCGCGAAACAGTCAGCCGGACAAGATTCGCTGTTTATGATAATACATTCAGACGTTCTTTTAAGCTCTTTCTAGGCGAGCCTCTCGCACAACGGCCTGCGCACGTCGTCAGACTCTCGTTACACGAGGAACAGAATCGAAATCCTTCCCCCTTGCCTCCCACCCAGGGTCTCCCCATCCTCCTCGCCCTTAATTCGCATTCACGCCAGACACGTCGGCGTGTTTCGCGTCTCTCGAGCCTCGCGCGAATCGCCTTCGAGTCACTTTAATAATACTCGGCCCGAGAACGCATGCGTCTCAATGCATTGACTGTTGTGTCAAATTTGACTAACTTTGCAAAAGCCTTACTAAAGATCTCAATGTTACAACTGATAAATATAATGCAAGTCGCGCGTTCAGTCGGCTAATGGGAAAAAGAACGTCGATTTTCAACGTCTATTTAATATCAAAAATGTAGTCTGCATAATTTCATCAAGTGAATTTTTCTTTCTGGAAATATTGCAGATTGGACACATATAAATGATTGGAAATTATACGCTTAATTTTTCGCACGTGATATCGAATTTCGCTCGATCAGGTCATCCGACAGTTTTATTTCAACAGATGAATAAAAGAGCACGGATAGTTTTAAGCGTGCGACATACGAGCTGTGAATTAAATGGAAAATAAAATGAGGCGATCTATTCAAATTCGCGAATATCGCGGACATCGCGAGACGTTTGCACGAATTTAGGATGAGAGCGGGATGTGAAACGCGCTTTCCGAGTTGAAAGTTTGGCTCTATGTTAAACCTTTACTTTTACAACACCGGGGTTATGGTAGCAAGACAACTTCAATTTTAATTCTAATACAATTTACTCTTACTTTGACTCTAACGATGTTCTAAATTTCAGCTTTCACTGTTTTAACATTAAAATAAGTTGTTCAATGTAGTATTAAAATTAAATCTGTGGAATTAAAGGTTCCAGAGAGAAGTTAACAAGTGTCAGTATCGTCAGAGTAGGTTTATGCAATATTAATCCAATATTAAGCCTTCTATATAGGCAAACTATCCTTAAGGAAGTTCAAGCGCTAAGTGCCGTATTTTCAGTGGCGCATCAGAGGAGCTTCTCATAAATATACTATCGAGCAAAATTTCTTTTCCATATATTTATTTCACTAACCAAAAATAGATTTGAAACGAAACTAAGGTAAATATACACACATATAATGTTACAAATGCGGAAATATTATATTTTATTTTCCTTATTAATAGTTTTTCTTATTTATGCATCAGTTGATTTAATAGAGATGCACAGATAATAGAAGCATATAAATGTTTAAATATATATTTATCTTTTAAATTATAAACTTTTCACTATTGTATATTTTCAAAACGAAACGACGGTCAATAATTTTGAAATTTGTTTATATCTATGTTAGTCTTTAATATTACAGTAGTTTTTCAAACTTCCATTTTATACACACATATGTCGAATTAGAACAGATTTGACATTTTATGAGGTTTCTATGCTTGCAAACATATAAGTTTACAATAAAATATCTCTGCACCATACGTTAAAGATTATTGAAATTTCCGTTAGACATTGTTAGTTCGATTCCGGAACTTTCTTGAGAGCGTTAAAGTAGTAACAAAATTTCGACTCGGGTTTTCTCTATTTGAAAATTCGCGGTAAAGCTCAACATAATCTCGCGCTTTTGACACCTTTCCGCCCTATAATTCGACTTACAACCCGTTTGTTCGAATATCCGGTTGATCGGCGAATCGTATTCCCCCTGTGACCTGTTCGTAAACAAACTTTCTCCGTCGGGGATTTTTCAAGCGCACTCGCGAAAGTCGGAGGCGAAGGGGGATGGAATTTTTCGTTCCAACGGAGGATCGTTTACTTTGACACGTTCTACTTGACGTTGCACCGCGCGTCGCGCTTTTCCCGCGAAGGAAAGAGAAAGAGAGAATGTATGCGCGCACACACATACAGTCAGCGTCAGCGATCATAGAACGAGCACTTTTCTCTTCGGATTAAATTCCACGGATTTCGGGACAAAAAGCTTAGTCCCGCTTCATCATTCGACTGACCTCGTGTAAATCAAGAAAACGATAATTACCGGAGCGTCACACTGTACACGCGGACGGGGTGGTAAAAGACGGCATGGAACGCAGATGACTATTTACCAGCGCTATTTGCGCGCACGGGCGGTCGTTAATTTCTAATTCAGCGAGAAATCCGGACTTGCCTGGGCAATTTGCGCAACTTCGGGGATTTATGTTTCGGGTAAGAGAGAAAATCTCTCCGTGGATCGCGCGCGAATGCGCCGAGTTTCGCGATAAAGAAATCTTACACCGTTCGTCCATTTAGCGCGGTTTCGAATTCCCGCGGGATACCTCACGGCGCGCGCGTGCATGAGAAAAATGCGAGAGAGAGAGGAGGAAGAAAAAATGCGAGCGCTTATTCGCGAGATATATCCGCGGCTCAGCCAGGCGATCCGCCCCGAAAAAACCTTCGCGCGCCGCCGTTCGTGCGATCCTGAAACGCGCGCGTCAAGCGCACACGAATTGCATCGGCGACGGCGCCGCCGGAGCCGTTATCCAACGCTAAATCGCGGTATCGCGAGACGCGCGCGGCCTGGCGGCGGGAGGGAATCGCGTAGTTTAATAATTCGAATCCCCAGAGCGCTCCGGTGGACATACGGGGACGATCGAATTACCCCTTCCGCGCGCCCTTGACGGGCCCTCGGCTCATTCCTCCCTCGGGCCGGCCCTGTGTCGGGCTGACTCGACTCAGCAGCGATCGAGTGGCAGAGACGAAAAGGGGAGAGGGGGCGAGGGCTGCATAGAGGGAGGGAGGGAGGAGGCACAAGAGGGCACGTATTCGGTGGGTGGCGGGGAGGAAGGTTCGAGGAAGAGAGAGAGACGCGAACATCGGAGGCAGAGGTGGAGAGGGAGAGCTCGAGAGGACGCGAACAGTAGAGGAGGAAGAGGGAAACGAGCCGGGGGGAGAGAGGGGGGGAGGGAAGAGGGAGAGAGGGAAGACGCGGAGTCGCGGGTTGCTGCAGAGCTTGCGCGGACAAAGGGAATCTGCGGCTCCAGTCGCTCGTTTCCCCTTCTCTCCTCCTCCCTACGCACACACGCGTGCATCGGCCGCGTTACGCGCACGCACGCACACACGGCCGCGGCGTGCAATCCGCGCGCACGCACGCATGCATGCATGCCGCGCGCTCTGTAGAAACCGCGAGGTACAGTCGGCGGAGGAAGCGCGAGTTCTCTGAATCGCTTCTCTCCTCCTCCGTTATACTTCCTCGCGCTCTTTTCCCGTGCGCTTCAACTTCCTTCTCTTTCCTCGCCGTTTACCCCCCATATCACCCGTCGCGCGCTATCTACGCTTCTTCTTCTTCTTCTAGCCGAGAGTTGCGGGAGGGGGATAAGGAGGCTACGGTCATGAAGTCATTCCGCGACCTACAGAGCGCAGCCGGTCGCTCCGGTACCCTCGTGGCGGTAGGAATTATCAGTCACACGTGTGCTATATACCGCGAATGAGAGGAGAGAAAGCTCACGAATGAAATCGTTCTCGCCGATGAGCCGCGGAGAGAGAGAGAGAGATCAACCGTAATACGTGCGTTGTATCGGTTACTCTCGTATCTGCATTTCTTTCTTTCCTCGACCTTTCTTCTCTTCAATGTATAACGCACGCATATACTTTGCCTATATTTCACAGCACGCATGCATTCGCGTTCGGAGAGAGAAGAAGAAGCGCGTGTTTCTCTCTCTCCCTCTCCACGTTCGAGCAAGGCAATGTTTCGACAATGGGCCCCTTTTTCGTGGCCGCGGTTTAAGAGAAGCTCACAAACAGCTTGCCCGCTCCTCTCGAGCGACGACTCGGCCAGAGGCGACCGCGACGAAGCGCAGACACCCGGTACAGTCGCGCGAGTAAACTCGCTGTTCTCCTCGGCCGGACCCGCGATTTCTCCGTCGCGCGCGCGTGCGCTCGTCCTTTATCTTTTCCCTTGGTTTTTTTCTCCTTATTTCCCGTCGGTTTCGTCGCCCGTTTCTCTCTCTTTCTCGCTCGCTCGCTCGCGAGTACCTGCCCGCTCGGTCGCCCACGGTCGCCCGCGGAGTTACTTCGGGCCGCGCGCGCTTTCCGCCGTCCGATCGATGTCGCACGAATGCCGCGCGAAAGTGCATTTCGCGGCGTTCGCGGTGCCTATTAACCAGCGGCGCAGACCGCGACGACCGGCGAAATTCGCTCGCGAACGTTCGTCGTACGCGATGCCGAGAGAGAGAGAGACGCACACGTGTCACGCGAGAGCCGCCCCCGCGTGCAACGCTGTTCTCTCGCTGCGGCTACGCTTCCCATGAGAACGCTTAAATTTAACAACGGGCCCCATCGGTAGACACTCCCGTCGTTCGTTCGACGTGCAACGCCGCGAGAACCGACGTCGGCGTTAGCGATACTTCTCTCGCGTGAGACACTCGGAAATGTCCGCTCGCGACGACAGCGTAAAATCGCGAGAATTAACACGGGGATCCGATGTAAACGGATACGGCGATTACACGGGTAATGTAGAATCGCGCTATCGGAAACGGAGAACGAAGTCGGCTAGTCGGACGCCGCGAAAGTGAAGAATTAATTGCTCTCTCGTTCTTTCTCCCTCTCTTTCTCTCTTTGCGCCGGGACCGCGCCGATGTTACAATCATTTGAACATACGCAAGTATCAGGATAAAAGTGCTGCAACTGTGTAGCACAGCATTTTACTGTATTTCGATGGTTCCGTCATTATTGGTACACTTCGATATGCAATAATAAGCGTAAAGTTATTCAATTTGACGATAAATTCCGAATGAATTTGCGTCATCTATTGTTTACGCTTCATTTCCGCTAATGTAATCGAATACATGAAACCGTATACAAATAACCAGCTAAATCAGGCAAATGATTTCGATAAGGGATATAATCAATCGAAAATACGGTTAATTCTTTGAATAAAAACACACACAGTCGTCTGTTGCGCGAACGCTGTCGTTTATGCAGCGGTTCTTAAAGGGATGCTGGAGTAATTACCGACATTACAGGTTTCACCATTCTCCGAAAAAATTTTATAAGATTTAAAATCTTTTTACAGGTGTAAAGTGTATACACTTATAAAGTGCGGAATGGTAAACGAAAGACTAAAAATGAAAACAAATTCTAAAAATATACATAATGTTGCAGTGTTTGGTGCGTACAGCTGCCAACTCATGGAAACGTTTGCACTAAAAAAAAACAACGGTGTATTAATAAAACTAAGATTAAAAGCCTAGTAAAAAAGTAAGGTGGTCGAACGGGTTTTATGCATCTGCATAGTATACGGCATAGTGTAGATGCAGAATGGTAAGTAGAGCAGTAGTAGTGAATAATTCTCTCTCTCTCTCTTTCTCTCGCGTATTATTTACCCGTTCTATCGTACTTTCCTACATACTTCTATATTCTCTCGAACGCTCATTTAAACATATACTCTCCTATGTCACATTAAAAAATATTAAAAATTCACCGACATTTTTAGTTTCCGCTTAGATGAAAATACTTCCCATCGAAGTTCGGTCGATGCTCCGGCACCCCCTTAAGTATGAATTTAATCGACGAAAGATTTTTCGAAAAATTAACAGTCTATTCTGTAAGTTCACGGTCAGTCAACAGGTATGCTCGACACGGAGAGTCAACGTGGTTGGCGGATTAAAATAGACCTCTCTCTCTCTCTCTCTTTCTTTCTTAATTAAGCTGATTTTCGTTGCTCTCCGCATAAAAAATCGTGTTAATAGTGCCGAGTAATGCAGAACACGGACGAAAATGATGAGGAAGCAGGGTAATCCGACGCGCTCGGTGATCGCTCGACCGTCGCTCGGATATCAGTTAACGTTACGATTATTGATTAAATCCGGCGGAGTTAAAATATATAGCTACACCACCGTCTCGCACAGTAGTCGCGCGCTACCCCCTTGTATCGATTATCTCTCACGTAGCAGGTTCCGCCAATATCTGCGACACATCGTGAATTCGGGGGTTAAACCACGTTGCGACTCGACTCGATAAATCTCCTCCTCTCTTCCTCCTCCCTCCCATTCCCGCGTAACCCTCCTCCTCCTGCCCGTCTCCCCTCCCGCTCCGTTCGCTCGTTATTGCTTTCTTCCGACGTCTACGCGATTCATGCCCATTACCTGTCGTGTTAATAAATTTGTCCGATAAAAAGTTCAAGGCCGCGTGTTGAGAAAGCGAAAAGTCGGTCGATTTTTTTTTCTTCGAGACAGTTGGTTTTGCTTTCTTTTCGCGCGGGAAATGGAATCCGGTCGGTACTTCGATCGAGATCAGTTGACGATAAAAATGCGACCTTCCGATCTTCAAATTCAGATAACGCCGTAATGGGACCACCTTCGTACGAGGCGAACAGAGCTTGCGTGTCGGACGCGTTTGCACTTGGCGCTAAATGTGCAGTTGAAACATGGAGCTTCATCTCTACGTTGCAATTCTCGCGACGAGAGAGAGAGAGAGAGAGACGCGACGATTGGCATGAAGTACTTTCCGCGTCTGCAACATCGGAAACCACGTCGAGCAGCCAGCTGTTTCGGCTACCTGATGAGAACAATACTGCTCTCCTTTCCTCTCACCCTTCGTTCCCGGTCGTGACGCCGAGAGAGCTCGAGTTTCTCCCGATTCGCCGCGGAGAGGATACGCCGATCGAGAACGAGGTCATCGGACAACGGTAGTGCCGGCTTCGTGGTGTCCTTTTCTTGATCAATGATCGCGAGTGCATTACCGCTCCTCGGTCGCTCCACGACGGTAAGATAAATACCACGGTGCCGGCGCAGAACGTATAGTTACTATTGTTGGTCGATTTCATTTTTCCGGGATTCCTCCGTTGCTTCTAACGACTTTCGAGCGAAATACGCTCGAATTGTCCGAGAGGAGATAAAGATAACAGTGTTATTGACCGGATAATGATTGCAATACGATCGGGGCGAATATTTCTTCTTGAAATATTACCAACCGCTCCAGTCGAAGGAATAACGAGGTTCGAGACGAGAGGAAATACCGAGACGTGAAATTAGTTTGTAAGAGTCGCTCGACGATTTCGCACACGCGACCTTTGTTTCTTCATCAATTTTATATTAGTATTTCGGAAGCACCCCGTATACATGGCCGATGCATACGAGCGTACGCGGTAAGCGCGATGCACACGAGAGATACGCGTTTT
This sequence comes from Dinoponera quadriceps, assembly GCF_001313825.1. NCBI lineage: Eukaryota > Metazoa > Arthropoda > Insecta > Hymenoptera > Formicidae > Dinoponera > Dinoponera quadriceps. Next base: position 141,253 of record NW_014555562.1, read on the forward strand.
CTTCGCGTGTCGTCGTCTCACTGCCGTGTCAAGGACAGCGAGGGACGAAGTCGATGGTTTGTGTCAGACGGCTCGCACGGACTTTCCTCCGAAAATGAAATACGGAATGTATCTCGCGTCGTGATCGATAACGTAACCGTGGGAACGCAGGAGGATGCATCTCTCTTTGGGGGGTTTTTAGAAAAGAAAGAGAATTTCGAACACAGTTGTATACGCAATATGTAATTTGCTGCGTTGAGTGTGTAAGTCGGGAGAAAATGACGTTACAACGTGTACTGAAAATAATGCGATGATAAAAATGCTGGGAGGACTGTTACACTGGAAAGTGGAGGTCTGTGCGTTCCGCGCAGGTTCAATTTAACCCGAGCGGGCGACACGAGAACACCTCGTGTACAGAGTGTCCCGAAATCTCCTCCGCGTGTCCTCATGAATCGACGATAGGTCGTAACTTTTCATTTATTAATGCTGGATGTCTCGATTATGAGGGTCCGAGTGCAAATTTTATTCGAGCCCTTCCGAAATACCACATTTTATTACTTTATTTACGAGTAAATTGACATTTTACTCATCCATACCGACACTCCGCGTTCTAATTTCGCCACGTGATCAATTAATACGCCGCGAATGAAATTAACGTTTCCCTTGCAGGGGCATTACTGAATTATCGGCAGATAAGGCGAGACGACACGCCGAAGCGTGCCAGCGCGTTTACGTCGAATAAAGAAGCGAACGCATCTCGATCCGAGATACACGCAACGTCGCTTTCCGGACACCCCGTAGACGTGATCGGTTTGTCGCTGACTGGCGGCGGGCAGGCAGGCCGAAATTGCGCCGGGAGGCGAATCCTGGGAGCAAGATACGCGGCTTCGGGTCGAGTAAGCACCTCCACGAGGAGCACCAATCACGGGCGCGAGCATCGTTGCGTGCCGGCACGTCCCGCTTGACGGAGCGGGGCGAAAGGGAGGCAAAAACGGCGAAATGACGAGAGCTCGGAGCCATCCTTCGCGACCGGGTCTCATCGGCGTGTTTTCGCACGCGCGCAGGTACGTCGAGAGCACGACGGTGGACAGCAGGACGCAAATATTCAATCACCCGGTTCAAACAGTGGCCGTCCACGAGGGGAATAAAAAAAGTGAGTGAGACACAGAGAGAGAGAGAGAGAGAACGCGTGAGAACGACAAACAATTGCACTGGTGAAAAAGCGAAATAGGTTCCTCCTTCGATCTCGAATTTCTGATCCGCGCAACACGGTTCGCGTTCGGCAAAAGCTGCCGATCCTGCGGTTTATCTCGTTCCCTCTCGTTTTCTCTGGTCATGGGGAAAAGGAAACTCGACGATTCTTCGTAAGGTCCGCGCGGTTTTGGCTTCGAGCAGTAAAAATTTTACGGTTTTATACGGTAATTCGGTTATAGTCCCGGGAGTCCGGCCTCGACAAATTCTCGAATTCCGATCTTAAGCGCACGCTCCCGATTCTCCGTTTTACGTGCGGACCGGTCTCTCTCTTCCCCTCGAAAAGTCCTTTCTTACGAATCGCTCCGGACGAATATCTCGTCTCATTTGTCCGTCGTCCCGTTTAATAAAAGAGCGACGGTGTCGCGGTATCGTTCGTTCGTTTCTACTCTCCGAGCGTGGAAGGACTTCGGATCTCTCTCTCTCTCTCTCTCATGGAGATTATTCCCCGCCCGCTCGGTGCTCCGATGAGGGATCGCGGCGGGAACCCTCTCGATGCGCCCGTATAATGCTCGATGCGCCGCTCTCGCCGGCGAGAGAAAGATTTAAATTTGGCCCGCGCTCGAAGCACACAGTTGCCGTGTGCCGCAGGTTCGTCGTCCGGCGCTCGTCGCGCGCGATCCAAATAGCCGGCCGAAGAAGCCGGGGCATTCCCTTCGTTCCGCGCGAAGGACGGCGAAAATAATCTCGTCCGCGAGCGAGTTTCCGATAAATCGCGCGCGCGCACGCCGCTCTCCCCCGAGCGCAAAGTCCCACGTACACTAACGCGTGTATACCGCCACTTCGCACGAGCGATATACTGCGGATGAGACAAACGTCCATGAAAGAAGAGCCGAAGAACGCACGACACGCGTATGTGTACGTGGCTTAAGCCACGTCCGGCCGCAGACGGTCTTATTCGAGATGTCGAGAAGGCGCCAACGGGAGGACACGCGTCTAAATTGCCGTGAAAATGATCGTGCACTCGATATTTTTCATCGAAACTGAGACCGTGAGATCGCGAATGATCGGCGCCGGGCACACATAGAGCGACCGTGTCACGCGCGCCTCTCACAAGAATACCAATTACCGTGTGCAAATTATTTGCGCAAGCAGAATGAAAATGATATTCCGCCGACTGCAGGGTAAGCGTCGTCGCTAAGTTGCCGTTGATACGCGTCCGTGTTAGCCTTTCGCTCGATTAAAAATCGAAGGAGCTGTTCGAGTCGAGATGAAAATTACGTTAAATCTGCGAGTCTACCAGAATATTCTCACCTTGTCTCAAGAACCGTAACAAGTCCCTCAGACCGAGACCGACGGGTGCGCGCGAGCGTGAGAGTTCCTCGATAACAAATCGCGGCTTTGCCTGGCGAAACGCGATCGCTCGCCAGGAAGTTCGATCGATCAGCTGTATTTAGTAAACACGCGTGTCGATCTATTAATCGAGTTAGAAACGAGGTTCGGGAGTTTCGAGCAAACTGAGAGAAAGAGAGAGGTGACGTGCGAGCAATATGTGCGTTATTTTGAAGATCGGCTCGCATCTCAGGAATAGAGAGTATTCGAGCTTCGAAATTTCTGTATTTTCACGTGGCGAGAAAACGGTGAGATCGCCGGGATTTTTCAGACGAGCGATAATACAACGCAAGATAAAATGGCGATTATTCTCTTCAGTGCAATGCGGTCTCGCGCCGGCGAACGTTGCGAGTGATTCAGCAGCGGTGTATGAAAGTAACTTAACGACGGGCGTCTCGAGTGTCGCGAGACCGTTGGAGTTGCGCGGAGGCAGATCTGACGACGCGATAATCGCGTCCAGAGCGCTGGGAGTAACCGCAATAAAAAGTCGCTGCCATAAGTCACAACGCCACGTTCACCGCGCGCGCGACTCACCGGCAGAAACGCAGGATCGCGTGGAAAAGACGAAGGAAAGAGAGAGAAAGTCGTACCTTGTTATCACTGACGGGGCATCCTGAGAGGCCGGTGCGCGCCTTATCTTATCCGCCGTGATATCACCTGAGCGGAAATCTGGAGCACTCAGTCTTTCTCTCACGCACACACACACACACACATATACACAGAGGAAGAGAGAGAACACACGCTCTCGTGCCAGCACGCGGTGCACGAGAAAAAGTTTTGAGCTCGCGCGCGTCACACGACGATAATGCCGGCAGCGGCGGTGCGCGCGATATCGCCGGACTCCGCGCGAAAAAGCGATCAGCGCGTGCCGGCCGGCCGAGGCCGAAGCGGGCATTTCGAACGCGCACGGAGGCGCGCGCAGCGCGGCGGCGAGAGGACCGACCGGAGAGCCCGTTTCCCCGCGGATAAAGCCACGAACTAGAACAGAAGCGGTGGGTAAGGAAGCACCGGCGGTTAGCGCCCTGCCGTCACCGACTCGACGACGTTCCGAGTCGCTTCGGTCGGTAAGGAAGACAGATCGAGTTACCCGTCGCTCTCGGATTGTCCACGGAAAAAGCAGGAGGCGATGGTAACAGCCGGCGGGCTGCACCTTTGTCGGTAAGCGCTGTTGGGTTGCGCGAACACAACGGCAGGACAGATTCGAAGTGGTGTCTGTTCGAAATCTCGCGTCCCGACGATGCGCAAATGCATGCGAGTGACTCTCGTTTTTGCTCCCGACAGTTGGAAGGTGACAATTGGCGTGGGTTCTTCTTCGTGTAAATTGAACTTACTACGAAAGTATATACCGGTTTTCATTTATTAAGATCTTAGCGGAACAACCGATTTGTGCCTTTAACTCGGATCTACAATAAGTGTTAAGCTTTAGCTTACAAGCGTCGATGGTCAAGTCGATTGTGATCGATCAATTCTTAAAGCTTAATGCATCTATTGTAGATCCGGGCTTAAAACAATGTTTGCCCTCGATAATTTATCACTTTTTTACTTATTTTTTATCATACAGCGGTTCGTCATCAGTCGCAAACAGAACGAGTTTAAGACTCGAGGCACAAGATAGTCATTGTTACTTGAAAACAAAGATTCAAGGCATAAAAGATTGTCTTGAACCGATCAATCACTCTGATAACACCCTTAGAATAAGAAGTACCATTAAGCTGAGTTTACAATAGGCGCAGTAAACCGTAAGAAATTGACCAATCACAATCGATTATTCTCCTCACATTCGGCCGTAATTAGTCCATTTCTTACGGCTTATCACACCTATTGCCGGTTTTATTTACATCTGCGGTGCCAAGTTCTCAAAATCGAATATCTTCCTTTAGACGTGTGATATACTTGTACACATTTTCGCCGGTTACTCCAAGGTAGAGTCGGAACGATTTCAGAGAAAAAAATATACGGGAGGCTCTTCATCGGCCGAGAAAGTGCTCGTCTCTCACCGGCGTTCAAATGTACTTTCTTGCCGCCTCGAACATGCCAATGCGCTCGAAAGTGTTTCACTGCACGCGAACATCGTAGGATGCGCCAAGCGATAATTTATTCGCAGCGTCGCGCGACTTTAATGTCCTTTCCCCTATATTGACTTCCAACTAAATTGTGTAACGATACTTGAGAATATAATCGTTTCAATTTCTTTTCGAGCGATAAGACCTATCTATTTTCCGTGTTACATTAGTCGTGTATTATTATTCACGACGTGTCAAGTTCAAACTGAGCAATAGGAAAAGTATTCTTGAAAATAGAGATATTTGCAGTTTGATAAAATCGTGATTCGCGCGCGATATCCACTTGATACGTCGCATTAGAGACTCGGAAGAAGCGTTTCTTCCGCGAATTATTGAAACACACAAGCAAGACAATGATAAAGCTCCCCCATATCCGTTTCCGAACGGATGAGCTATATCGATTTGGTGCAAGATCTTGCAATAACGTGTGCGTGTGCAACTCACGGCTCTCGTAACAGCGCGTAAGCGATAAGATAACACAAGCGTGATCGCGCTCATCGTTATTTAATATCGTGACGTATCCGACGTCGACGAACATTTCGGTGGCTTTCGCTCAGACAGGTAGACTCTGGCTAACGTCGTGATTGCGGGAATTTCGAGAAATCACAGTAATCGTAACTACCTTGTAAAGTCAACCGTTCAATCGGTCGCACGCCGGTGATTAGCGCTAACCACCTGCTCGAGCCCATATTTTTGAACGGTTACGGGCTGTAACCACAGTGTTGCAAACGCTCAATTCGAGCGACGATATATCGCATGCAACGTCGTCGATCGGCGACATCGTTAAGGTTGTAGCAGTATTACCATGAAAACAAAATTTTTTTCTTTTTTCGTATTATGTTATCATTGTTATATATCCCCGATTTAAAGCACGATATCTGCGAATTTTTGAACGGGCACTGCGACAGTTCCTATCATCGCGCAGTAATGCCATCGGTATAACTCATTGTAAATGATATACTTTGTAACGTTGGAACACGAGAATGAAAATCACTCATGCTATTTAATTTTTCAAGTAGAACATTTAAGCAAAACTAAAAAAAACCTGGTGTTGTGGCTGTGTATTCGTATATTCAATATGCCAGTAAACTGAAAATATATGTAACATGAACTATAGATTTTCAGTATTGGCAATGAATATATAAATGCAGCTTGTATATGTGTACAATCTTGCAAATGTACGATATTGGTTCCTCCAGAGTGACATTTGAGTTATCTCGAAAATGCGTTTTGACATTTGTAGTAGATATTTGTACCACAGAGATCTAAACGACTATTTATTTTCTTAACCATCGCAAGGAAAGGTAGAGGGTCATTCATGACCTCAGCAAGAGAAGAAAGAAATCTTTTGTATATTATATTATATGGAGAGTAAATATATTTTTTAACGATACGGGATTGTAATATGGAACTCGCATTTGTGTTAAAATCATTGCTCAAAACTATCTGATATATGTAGTTATACTCATGAGAAAAATTAGATTCCATTTAGGTCATTCGAGACGTAGCGTGTAGAGGAATGTTCTGTTTTACGAAAGTGCGGCGTGGTTGCAAGATAAAATTTAACAGTTTTCTTCGTATTTACATTAAGTGTAAAATATAAGTTCTTATGTCTCGGATAGTACTAAAATTAAAGTGTGAAATAGTAGCTTAATTATTTGGAAATACGTGTGCTATGTTCAAATTTATTAGATTATGTAGAAAATTGCTATTAGTTGCAATATGGAACGTTTCGTATTGTAGCTAGTGTAGCAGTCAGCTAGCTTGGCGAGAAAGAGGAGGTCAGGTGCTGCAATGCCAAGAACAATTTTGTTCTTATTTTTCAAGGAATTATTTATCTTGTTATATGTAGTCTCACATCTAAACGCTAGGTTACTTGAGCCATTTTCTTGTTATTTTGCAAAAATGAAATGTTTTTTATTGTCTTTATTTGCATTGAAGAAGGTTGAATAAATAATAAAAAGTTCATAATACTGTCAAAAAAAATTTTTTCTTTAATTTATCTGCTTGTTCCACATTAACATCCCATTTGCTTAGATCCCTGATTTGACGTGCATTGATAAAAATATGTGTATCTTTTTAACAGTTATATATTTGGTTTTAATAATTTGGTATGTTCTCAGATGTACGTGCTAACATTATTGATGATTATTCGTTTGATATTTAGATTTTAAATTACACTTTTTTCGTTTGATTATTCGTTTGATATTTAGATTTTAAATTACACTTTTTTCTTAACATTTGGAACCGTTCCATATTTACACACTTTCCCTAATTATAATATTGAAAAATACATTTTTGCTTATAGTTGCATGATTTTTGTGCTCTTTTCTTATTTTAATCAAACGGAATGTATTAGGTTGGTGCGTATGAAATGTCGCATTCTCTTTACATGCGGACGTTTTCCTCCCTGTTTTCGTTATACTTTTGTATTTGGCATAACCTCATTCATACTCGTATTGTCCATTGCCAGAGACTCATTTCAACAAAATAGGTTTTCTCGAAGGTCTTCCCTTTTTTATTTCTTTTGAGTTTATTACCGATATGAATTCTGCCGACATTCGCGTCATTTTCTTATATGAGTACAAACTTGGTAATAGTGCTGCAAAAGCTGCACGCAACATAAACCAAGCGTTTGGGGAGAATACGGTTAACAATCGGAAAGTGCAGCGTTGGTTCGAAAAATTTCGGACTGGCGATTTTTCACTGCAAAATGAGCCGCGCGGAAGACCCAAAACGTCTGTGAATAATGATGACCTGAAGGCTCTAGTGGAAGCGGATCCAGCCGTATCCACGAGGGAACTTGCTATCAGGATGAAAGTTGACCATACAACGATATTGAGACACCAAATTGTACTCCCATCGCTTGTGAATCGGCATGGCCCGCTACTGCTCCATGACAACGCTCGGCCGCACACATCGCACAAAACAATTGCGAAACTGAACGAACTGGAATATGAAGTTTTGCAGCATCCACCATATTCACCGGATCTCTCGCCGACCGATTTTCATTTTTTCAAGCATTTAGAGCTGTTTTTAAGAGGCAAACACCATGAAAATGAAGACAGTCTAAAAAACTCGATATCAGAGTTTATTAATTCTAAAGACCAAAATTTTTTTAAGACAGGCATCTACGCTTTAAAATCTCGTTGGGAGAAGTGTATTGAAGCGAATGGAGCATACTTTGATTGAATAAACAGCTTTTGAAGAAAGATATACAGTTTTATACAATCACTTAAGAATCCGACATTTCATATGCACCAACCTAATATATTCATACATTTGAGTCATTCATGACTCCACTTTCTTCCGTTCACGTCCTGCTCCTTTTCTTGCGAGGGTTCAATTTGGGCGAATTTATGTTGAGAGAGAAGATATCGATTATACACGCGATGTCACCAATGATGAAAATAACGTAATAACAATGTAGCCGTGTGATCATTAGCGCGACCATCGTAAAAATTCAAACGAAAATCGCTTATTAGGTCCGATTGCGTCGCGGGAGAAATCGATTCTGGCGACATTACTGGTCGCGATGATCGGTGCAATCGCGGCGAAAGATCGACCTTATTCTCGCGCACTCACCTGAAGCTCCGCTTGCGAGACGTCGATCTCCCCGCGGTAGACGAACTCGATGATGAACTTGAGATCTGTGAAGCACACGTCCTGTGGCATAATGATCGTCGGGTGTTTACAGGGATTCGACAGCAGCAGCTTCTGGAAGTAGGAACTGCAGGCCGACAGCACCACCTGCGCACACATGGAAAAACAGAACTTCGTAATAGAGATATATCAGCACTTCTTCCAATTACGTCGCCGATGTTAACGGGAATCCATTGTGCGCCACGAAACGATTTTTCGCATATATTTCTTCGCGTGAAAATTTTTTGTTTCTCTCCTACATGTTTCGAAGTATTTACGTATCTTTTATTTGGAATGTCTCGACGCGCGAAATACTCAATATTCGCGGCAAGCGTATCAGCGCATATTATCAGAGTATCACGCGAATCAGGAATTGAGAAGTACACACGCTCGCGAATACTGCGTATTCGAAGATAAGTATAGATGCCGCGATACCGTCGGAGTATCGCGCGCATTGAGCTAATTGCAGATCGATCGAAACGGGATCGAAAGGCGCGCGATTATTCGCTACGTGTCTCATGTCGCGCAAATAATCGCGACAGAACCGTAACTAGCTCGTGACAAACTTAGGCACCGGCACTCTCCGATAGCGAGTCAAATATGCCGAAACTTACAACAATTTGTGATATCATTCGTACGTACTTTCCGATTGTCTCAGCCACATCTGCGTCATTTTGTACGTATTATATACGCGCACTAAAAATAATTAGCCTTACATTTAATCGTGCGCTATGGCCAGTAATTTATTCACTTTCATCCGCCAATTTACACTCGCTAGCTGAAGTTGCCAATTTACTCCGAATCTCGAATGTTTGCAGGTCTGTTGGTGCAAAGTGTGTCGAGGGTTTGCACTCGGGGGACAGTAATATTTCGCGACGGCTCTGAATCATGGGACGACGACATTCGCGATGATCGATCGGCCGCGTGCTCGATCATACATGTGATCTTTCTCTTTCCGTACTCGTCGCTGTACACACCGGCCTACCTTGTGCGCCTTTAACGAGGCCTCGTTGCATGCCAGGGTGACGTCGACGAAGGCCTCGTTCTGCAGGAGCTGGTGGAACACCGATGTCATGTTCGACTGGTAGTTGTTCCAGCGCAGGCAGTAGTGCTGCCCGGCCATGCCGCCGCTGCAACAGACGAAAACGGCTGAGTGTGCTTTCCCCTCGGTGTTGGCGGATTCATCGAAAAGTCATCGACGACCACCCTAAGGAACAACGAGTCCCCCTTTCCCCGCCGTTCCCCCATTTCTTCCCTTTCCCATTCGCGATATAGTCATCCCCCCCGGCGTACCCTTTTCCCTGCCATGAGATCGATCCGGGGAGCGGGACAGTACCTGTAGTGCACGCCCCAATAACGATCTGTCTCCATGAAATATTGGGTTTCTTTTTCCGCTACGGCCGGGAGAAGATATCTCCAAGAGGTTTTACGTACAGAGGGGAACGGGTACCCGCGCGCACGCGAGAGAGAGAGAGAGAGAGAGACGACGAGAGTAGGTAGGTAGGTAGGTAGAAGTAGGTAGACGTAGGTAGATCCTACGCCGCACGGTGACTGAGAGGTGCGGGTGGAAAGGAAAGAAAGAGACAGAATGAGCAAGAGGGGGAAAAGGTAGGAGGAGGATAAAAGAGGGAGAGAGAGAGAGAGAAGAAGAAGAAGGTAAGGCGTGCAAGACGAGGGAAGCCACGAAAGGAAGAAAGGGGAAGAAGGAGGAGGAGGAGGAAGAAGAAGAAGACGAAAAAGGGCAGCTCGAAACAAGAAGACGTTATTTCCGGAAGCGCGACGCGTCGCGGCACCGCGTGTTGCAATTACGAAAAACGCACTTTCGCGAATCGCGAATCAAACTGCGATAACAATGGCGATCGACAACGATGACGATGATTTCGTGGACGCGACTGGACAAGCGAGCGAGAGGGAGAGAGAGAGAGAGAGAGAGCGAGAGAGAGAGAGAGAGGGAGAGAGAAGAGGCGCGAGTATCTGGACAGTCGCTGCCGGACACTTGGAAATATGCGCGTGTCGATGGCGAATCGGATCGGCACACACTTCGACGAAGCAACGAAGTTCGGGCGTTGGTCTGCCCCTCACGACATTCACCTGTTCCGTGGACCGTGCTTTATCTGCCTCTATCTATGTGATACTCTTTATACCGGGCCATTCCGCCCGTTATCTGTCCGTAAGAACACGGGCTTTTATCAGTTGCTTAGACGTGCGCCGATAACGGAAACTTTAAGCTCGCGCCTACCTCGTTCTGCCTTCTCTCCCCTCGTTCCTGCCTCTCTACCTCCTCCTCCTCCTGCTACTTGCGCTCGTTTCGACGCTCGTCATCGTGCCTTTCATCCGCTCGCACGCGCGCGAGCGAGCGCCGAAGAGCGCCTAGAAAATTCGACGCTTGGTCTACCTTCGTCACTCGACCGCATCCTGTGTCTCATCCTGCCGATACTATTATTTGCAAATTATACACGACGGAGAAATAGGAAAGTCTATTTTATACGAAAGACGCTCGATTACCGCTCTCCATGCAAGTTTGCGCGCGCAAGTGTCGCGCGGCAGCTCTCGCGTCCTCCAACTTCGAACTGTTAATTCTCTATTCAATTAAGAGTTTTCGAGTCAACTTTTCAACTCTCATCTCGTAATCGACGACACTCGGGCTTTGAACTCTCTCTCAACTTTGAGATTCGTATTGTACTTGTCGCGCAGTAATAGGACGGATGGAAATTAATCGAAATTCCCTATCGCGTCTTCAGACCACTCACAGTTCGAAATTACCGACGAACCGTCGTCGTTCTTTTTTTGTCATTTTATACGAAACAGCGAAGCAGAAGAGAAGAAAAAATATGCATTTTTTCCCCCTTTCCCAACTCTTTCACAACCCGTGTTTCGAACGCGGCCCTTGCTCGCTCTTCCTTTCGTCGCCCCTTTTGCATCGTACAGCTCGACACGCTTGTACCATCTGCCGTTTCTCCGACTATCCGTCGAGGGCCCTCGATATGGCCGCACCTGCGAGCGCCTCGCAGGTAACTCACGGTGTGAGCGTACGTGAGCGCACCTGACGCAGTTACTCGTCGGTCTCTACCTGTACCTCGCGGAGTACGTATGCGCGCGTGCTATTCCACCTGTGCGATCGATTATTGCGGGAAATCACAACAAGCGGCCGCCGCGATTGGTATCGCACGATCGAGAATTTTGAAACTCCGGAGGCAATCTCGGGGCCAGCATCGACACCCTGTCTCCGTGAACTCGCGTTTACCTTCAATCGGACGTCGTAGATCGCGGGATGACCAATCCGTTTAAAATTTCCCATCGCTTATCACGGGATTCTTCATTTTTAATATTCGTGAAACTGCTCAAGCGACAACGATCGAGTCGCAAGCCTGCAAGCAGCTTCCCGTCTCTCGCCACTTCTGATTCTACGCGGAAAAATGAAGAGCCAATTAAATTAAGGCTAAAGACAATCCACTTTGGTAATACCGACCTTTAATTTAAGTAAAATTTGATTATGTATTCTTTCGTGTCATCTTTCATTATCAGCAGAGACGCCGATATATCGACAAATTTAAAGAAAAAGGAACAAATGCTAAAGAGTATTTCGAACTTTTAAGATTTCTTTCATGTTCAAACTATATGACATCCATAATATTTTCAGAACTGCTAAAACGACGTTTTCCAGACTTCTCTCTCGCAATCGATGTATTTTTCGAGAGGAGAATAACAACGTGTTATCATTTCGTGAGATTCTCGAAAACTTAGAAATCGGTGAAACTTGGGTTCGTCTGAAACATATCATGAAATCGAAACGCCTCGGACTGTCTTGTTGCATATACTCGTGCATCAAGTTTATGCGTGCGTGTCGCACATCATATAGCACGCGAGAGTCGCGTAAGAGGTATGTGCGCACTCTGATATGACGAAATTAGGTTACCTAGCGAGCCGAGCGCGAAGACTTGCTGATAATTCGTGATAACGGAAAGAAAGAACGATAATCGATCGCACTGCGCACTGATTTCTTGGCTTCCTTCATCCTTATCTGTCCGATTCGTCGCAATTACGCGATTCTATACAGCTTGTGTACACTCAAAAAAGACCTGCGAATGTGTTACTGAGCCAATAGTAATAAGATTCTTCTTATCTCTCCGACTTAATCTTTTATTAATACGGCATTAATAGTTAATGAAAAGATATTTTCCAAAATAATGGAAAGATATAACGGTGAAATATTATTACAAAGATAATGGAAAGATGAATAGCACGCTGGATATATTCGGATTTAATTAAACTTCTCCTTCGCGATTTTCACGATTTTTAGCCGCTGCACGATCTAACCATTGCTTAAGTTGGTGTCTTTGTATGTTTGTTACAGATAAAAATATATATTGTCAAAAACTAAAGATATAATATTCACAATATCACAATTTTATCTTCTCCCATTTACGTAAAAAATTGGAAATTTCGGAAATAGGTTAACGTAAAGAAGAAAGATTCTTAAGAAAGGTGAGTGTATGTATTTGGATCTTCCTTTCGTCAGTTGGAAATCGAAAAGAATAGCGATCATTTTTATCGCTTGACAGCAAGCTTAAAGGAATATTCTCTATATTCCGATACCTTTAGAATGCCAGTTGGAATAACTTGAACTGGCTGAAACAGTCGTAAAGACTCGTCGCGTTTTCACCATTCGTCGCGTAAAAGAGCGCCTCTTCTATATTCCGACATTTTATATTTCACCATCATTCCGTATTCCACCGTCTTACTCGCGATGGAATAATTTGCGCGGGCGAACGGAAGGGCCCAGCGCATTCCAATCGCGTTACATAAAAATAGCTCTTTACCCCTCTTTCTTACTCACTCTTACATTCCATGTTTAATCTATCATTAATCTACATTCCGACGCGCTTTCCGCAGTTATTCCGTAATCTGTCACCTTATCCGCGACGAAACAATTTGCGCGGGCGAATGAGTGGAAAGATCCAGTGCGATCCGATCGCGGTGCGTAAAAGTGGCTCACCTAGTTTTGAGGAACATTGTCTAAGCTCCTTCTACGTGCGATACGGCTAGCCGCGTTGATTTGAGGAGGATAATTGAGTGAAAGAAGGAAGACGCGCAATTAAAGCGGCGAGAGAGAACCGGGAGAAAACCGGATGCAACGCGAAGAAACGGAGTGAGACGGGATAGCTGACGAGATGAACTCGGCAAAGTGGTTTACGACAGTCCTATATACAGAATGTTTCGTTATAGGGATGCACTTCAGAGACAGATCTGACACTGAGGGGCGATTGAGAGGACGTGTCTCGCCCATTCGACTCTGTTTATGAGTTTACAGTCTTTTTCGTGCAATAATTCTTCCGATAAATCGAGTTCACACAACTGATCCTACTTGTTTTTGAATATGTGTGGCCGACTACGAAGTTTATAAAGAACGTTAGCTTAACGTCTTTTAAGTGTAGTCTTGTCGACTGTCCAAGATTATCCAGGGCCGTACGTGAGATGAGAAAAGCTCCGCTCTGTCGCACGTCTTATTGGTTTCCGATCGTCACAAAATTAATGAAGCATAGCCGACTCCATTAATGATGTTTCATTTCCTAAGCAATAGCGACGTCAAGAATTTCACATCAAGAGCATTATTTGAGCGCCATGACTGTTGATGAATTTGAGGAATTGACAACGATTCTCCAAAGAAGCAATCGCGATGCACAGATATTTAAAAATAGCGCGCCTGATTGGAAATTTTCCTCTGCTTACGTCCGTGCTTAAGAAATGGGACAGCATTAACTGCGGCACAAGAAATATAATTGAAATAATTACAGTTATTGCCTCGGAAAAAGTTCACGTCGATGACGAAAACTGAGAGTATATTCAGCGTTCGGCAGTTTTTAAATTATTTTATTAGTTAAAAGTTGGAAAATTATATCGCAGGTATCCGGTGGAAATTCGAGGTGACGATCAGCGTGGCCGATTGCATCCGTCGATACGCTTTCTCGTCAGTCGATACTACCTCCGGCCGATGCGAGCGTTCCAAGGATCTAAAACGTTTCGCCCGGTTTCTCCGGGGGAGTTGCGCCGTGCTGTCGAGCGATTTTCCTGTCACTTTCACTGATAGCCGCGAGAACGAGAACGAGAAGAAGCGGCCGGCAGCGATGCCGAAGGAGCAACGCTGCGCGCGGACGACATCGGCGCGCGCGCGATGAGCGAAAAATGCCGGAGAGATCGCGAATTTACGGCGAGGCGCGATCGAGAGAGACGAGAGCTCGTTTCCTCGATTCCGCGAGCAACGGCGCGGCGAGGGTGAAAGGAAACGGACGGGAGTCTCTTCTACGGTGCGTGGCGCGACACCGAAACGCTGGAGGAGGATAATAAAAACGCTCGCGGGGACTCGGGAGCTCCGGTTAGCTTCGCGCGTTGATCTTTCGAGCGCGTTAGAAAGCCGCTGCTTTCCTAAGAGACGGTAAACCGACGCGAGAGTGCTCCTGGGTGGAGATCGAAGAGCGTGTAAACGAGAAAGAGGGGCCGGCGGGGGAGCGTGGGTTTTACGTCTTCGAGATACACTGCGTTCCCTACGTGCGTACCGGCGGGAAATTTTTCAGCGCCACTCGATACGACCGATCAGTTTCTAAGCAGTTTATTTCAAATGTGCAGAAAGAGAGCGAGGCAACGTCGTATCGCGTGCATCGACGGGGAGGGAAGAGAGAAAAAATGCAAAACGTCAACATTAGCGGCCGGTTTTCATCCCTTCGCATTTTCTTTCCCGAAGAAGCGCGGGTTTCCAGTGCGGGAGGACGGCGGCGGGTATCCGCCCTTCCATCTTCCCTCTCGCGATTCATCTCAATTTTTCTTCGAGCTTTTTGTGTCCAATTTCACCTCGCCTCCCTGCCATGTCGCGTCCTCTTTCTTTTTCCCCGTCTGTCCCTCTGCCATTCGCGGAGTAGACGAGCTTGCTCTTCGTGTTTCACCCCCCCCGCCCACACTCCTCCCTTCACTTCGCCCCTCTCTTCCCACTGTCTTTCTCTCCGTTCCTTTGCCCTTCTCATCCATTTCACGACTGCCGTTCCGTCTCCCTCCATTCTTCGCCCTCCTTTTTCTTGTCTCTCGGTCGTTTCATCGCTTCTTCCTCGACTCTCTGCTCGCTCCCTCCCACTCTCCCCCCCTCTCCC
>NW_014555562.1:156764-192411 GCF_001313825.1 Dinoponera quadriceps
ACTCTCCCCCCCTCTCCCTCCCCCGCCAGCCCCATCCTTTCCCTCTTTTGCCGCGTACGTTGGTTCCATTTACTCGTTCCCTCGGCCCCTCTTCCACCCGACCGTCTAAGACGCTATTTTCTCGTGGCCCCTTCGCTTCCATGGTTATACGCCACCCTTCTCTCTCTCCTTCTCCCTCTCTTCTTCTTTCTTCTCACCCCAATGGGGCAGGGAGAAACAACCTCCCCTTTCCCTCGTTCTTCCCCATATCACCCACCGTCCTCTGACTCGATCCTTCTCTCTTTCTCTCTGGCTTTTTCTCTCTCCCCCTCTCCTCCATCCATCTATCTATCTTTCTGTTCCTTTTCCTCCCCTACCCTCACCTCTCTCCCTCTCTCTTTCCTCCTGCTCCTCTCACCTTGCCGGTTCTTTCTCCGGAGCGCCTTTTACGTTTTTCCAGCGTTATCGACGTCGCCTCCTCGCCTCTTCCCGGACTTTTCCCTTTCGCGGCCACTATCCTCGAGACGACGGCCAACCAGCTCTTTCTCCGGGAAAACGCAAGCGGAAACGACCGCCGTTGCTCCCCTCTTTTGCTCCCCGCTCGCCGCCACCCCACCCCCGATACTATCACGCGTTTCCAGGTTGGAAGGACTGGAATCTTCCAGGAGAGTTTCCTCCGTTCTCTTCTTTCGCGGTTCCCCCTCTTCCCAACTATCCGTCTTTCTCTTTCCTTCCCCTAGCTTCTTTCCTAGCTTCGTCGAGATGCGGATGATAAAGGAGACTAATAAAATCTGCATGACGACCGGCGGATTTTGCATAAAGCACTATACCGTCCCGGGCCCTCGGACCTCGCTGTTATGATAACCCGGAATTTCTCGGCGATGTATAAATGTCAATTTGATTCGACCGCGAAGGACGGGACAGGCTCCAGGCCGAAAATATTTTCGTAGAGAATCATCTTCCGAAGTAAGCGTAAATAGAATCCAACTCCTTATCTTGAAGATAGTCCCCGGTAAGAATTCTCGAAGAAAAAGGAAGCACTGGCCGGTTAGGTCGGCCGTTTTGAGAAAAGTATCTGTTGCTTTTGAGAACAAGGAGACATTTGAGATTAGAAATGTTGTGCGCATGGCTCTCGTCACGTTCTTTTTTCTGTAGGACCTCGGAAGCGTAAAAATATGTCGTCGAAATTGACATTGCGGGAAGTGGTACACGCTGGCACACTGCGAGTATCCACGGGTTATCTATCTCCGTCGCGTACGTTTTTCCGCGTCTTTACGGTTCCGTATTAAATATTTTCATCTAGAAAAATAAAGCGGGATATATTGCTTTTTCCTCGACGGAGCGAGATTGTGATCCGAGCGTACGGGGATAATCAAAATAAAATCTCGCGTTGTGCATTTCGTGTTTCGCGAGATAAATTAAGGCATGTGTCGATGATCTTACGGCGTATTAAAAAACCAGTAGCGGACTCTTATCCTTATTACACAGGAAATGAAGGTCCGCGCAATTCTTTCCCTCTGTTTTGCTTTAATCTTCTTCCACGCTTTCCGCGACGGTCGCGATTTTCCGTCGAAAAGAGCGAAAAATTCAAAATTACAAGAAACAAGCGAGATCGATTCGTAGACGACCTTGAGAGGTGCGAGGAAGAAGACTTCGACGGTATGTTTCTCCGGAAGACCGATGAAAGTTCCGATCGATAAAATGGCAGTCGGAATTTATAGACCTACATAGGCACAATTATTTTCTGGTACTCGGCTCCCGATCGATTCCCTCGCCATAGAAAAGCAGGGGATATAGGGTCTATTTTTATCTGAAGGGAGAAGAACGAAGCGAACGTAGAGGAGGAGAGATAGAAATAGGGAGAGAAAAAGAGAAAAGAGTTGCATTAAATAAAGTGTAGCTCGGAGGGATAGAGGAAAATACTTGGGGAGGGAGAAATGAAACAAGCTCCATTTATGTTCGCAGCAAGATGAACTTGTTCTTTGAGAGATTTCAATATACCGTCTCTCTTCTCTCTCTTTCTTTCTCTCTCTCTCTCTCTCTCTTCCTTTTCGGCTCTGATATTTGCCGCGATGCAATGCTCCATGTAAGTTCACACTAACGTTGTTGACTCGAAAAAAAATATCTGCATTGCGGATGTCGGTAAAAGGAACCGGAGCTGCATCTTTCCTGAGAACCTGAATCAAAATTTGGCATAGGATCGGAGATCTGTTTGAGCGAATTTTTCTCTCTCGACTGGCTGTTACCTGAACTGTAATATTACAAGAATTCCATTTGCTCGGAAATTGAGATTGCCGGCGAATCTAAAATCCGCCCCCTTGTAAACACGTTTATGCGAGAGGGATGGAGGTCTCGCGAAAACCCTCTTTAGAATTTTACGCGAAACGTTACTTTAACAATTTGCGATGCCATCTCGAAGAAATGATTAGGGGTCCACATTAGTCTTAGAGAGAACTGAAGAGAGAGACTGAAAAATCTGTCAATCCGTTGCGGGAGGAGAAAACACGAAACTATTATTTATTATAAACTATAAATACATATGTCATAAAAAAAGATAATATTTTGTCATACGCATTATTTTCGGTAAAGAAATCGTTCTGAAAAAAAAAATCGAATGTATTTAGTACAACTCAGATATCCTCGGAAAAATGCATTTTATCCAAATATAAAAAAAATTGTATAGTTGCAGTAGATAAAAAAAAAAGGAAAAGAAAAAAAGAAAATGTTCCTGTGTGCGTTGGCGGGTTTGCATCAATGATCTTCCCACGTTCCCCCACGCGGCTGCAATTGTCTTCTTTCATGGAGCGATCGATTCGTTCTTCCGTTAACGTTTCCTCTTTCAGGCATCATTGGAAGGGAGAAATCGCTAATACAATATACGCCTGATAAAGAAAGTCATTAATGATACTTTTTTACAATTTGGGATGCACGTTCCTCTTCACTTATTTCTGTTCTCCTAACTTTTAGTCTTCGATTTCTCCAGTTATCCATTCTCAAGTTTTAATTTTTCGCTCCAGATTTTACACCCTCAACGTGCAACACTTAACACTTAACTCTCACCTTTTAATATTCAACTCGAGACGCTTAATATCTAAATCTCATTTTGCGATTTTCAACACTCCACTTTAAATTTTCGATTTTCGAAGCGAATTGCATTATTTAATCCGAAATGTTTATCCGCGAATTATATATATATATATATATTATTGCAAAGAGTACCACGAACGTTTCTCTCTACTGCAGCTAATTTTCGGATAACAAAAGACATTCTTTTAAAAGATTCCAAAGAAGGACTTCAAAGAAGAATTCTAAAATCCTTCATCAACCCTTTAAAGATTCGAAAGATTCTAAGGATATCCTACGATGTTATTGTACACAAGGACGAAAAGGTGGCAATTTTTATCTTTTGGAGCGAACTATAACGGTCACGGTAGGACCACGAGCAGGTAACTTTTCCGTTTGTTCGGTGCTTGGCGGCGCGAGGGAATCAGAACGAGACACGGACGATGAGAAGAGGACGCATGTCGGGAAGAAGTCGCGCTCTGCTCTACGAGATGTGCGGAACGCAACGAATGATGGCCAACGATGGCCCCGACGCGGCACGGTCCTAATTTCCGTCCTGTCTGTATACCGTAAGGCATAACAGTACCGCATTCCGAATGCCCTTCGTTTCTTCGTTTCTCTCTCCGTTCACCTTTCCGAGAGCGCCTGTTCTCTCGGCCGCTCACCTGTTCCCCTTCGCCCTCGCCGGTTCAAGTAGTACGCGTTAAGTGTACAGGATGTTCCAGAAAACCAACATATGGTCATGGTAAGACGATGTTTCTTCTTCGTTAAATCACCGAGGTAATACCAAAATCTAAGTCGAAACTTGTTTACAGTTATTTGACGTAGAAATTAACAGGATATGGGATTTATCGTAGGATTGATAAATTGAACCGAAAGAGGGACAAAGAGACGGAAGGACGTTGTCCTTCGTTGAACTTCGAACGGACTTTGCGTTAAAATCGCAATTTCAGGATTGATCGTCGAAGCGTATGACGAACGCTGAGAATCAGGGAGAGAGTTTCGGGGAAAAAGCACGCAACGTGACAAAACACGTCGAGATTCTACGGGGAACGCCGAACGTATCCCATCATCTCGTGGGTTTTCTCGAGCATCCTGCGAATTCGACTCGGCCGCTTCCTTCGTCCCTGCCGCATGCGCGCGCGAGCCCGCTTGCATTTTCGAAGGGAAGGAAAGGAGAGGCGAAAGGAACGAGACGGGGACGGGGAGAAGGGGAGGGGGGGAGCGGACGCACCCGGAACCGTCAATTTCACCGGGAGAGGAGAACGGCGAGAGGGATCCGTGACACGTGGAGAAGCAAGAAAGGAGAAAGGAAACTAGGTGTTCGCGCGGCGCGATACGCCGCGCGCAATTAATCCTGGGAATAGCGGGCGAGAACTGTCCGGGAGTTTTTAATTGCAATTGCGAACGCACTCTACGCGCGCGCGCCTATATTTTACAACTTCGTCGCGCGGCGCGACTTCATTTCTTCCGCGCGTTCATTTCTTCATTCGCCCGATGTGTCCGTACGTGACCGTATTACGCTGATGATTAATTGCGAAGCTTCGCGCAATATCAAATGTACTTTTCGCAAGAAACGTTCCGCTTGGTATTGCGCACGGTTGCAGCGTTCTAAGACCAACCAAGATACCACTACTCGTGATTGTCCGTTGCCGAACACGAGCGCGAACACGAAGCATTTAAAGGTCTAACATCAAATTCGTCTTTGCTTCCGACTTTGGTTCTTTTGATTTGAAATCATGCGTGTCGCGAGACGAACACTGATGTGTGACCCTTCTTTTCTTATTCTCCTGCCATCGCGGCTCGGTTGTCGTTAACTGCCTGCGTACCCGCCGCGACGAAGTATGTCACAGCGCGGTGTCTTCGATCGAATGATTTTTCGCGACGCAGATTAAAATTGTGGCGGTTCTCGGCGAGACCTCGTCCTGGATGCCGTCACTTGCGAGTCAAATGTGGTCAATCAAATGATGCAGTCGGGGAGTACGGATAGGGATACAGAGAGAATGGAAGAGCTCGCGCTCTCTCTCTCTCTCTCTCTCTCTCTCTCTCTCTCTCTCTCTATATATATATATATATATATATCACAACGCGTCCTTCGTATCGATCTTCGCGTCGTTTCGTGCGCGCGATACGAAGCGGAGGAAGCTCTCTAGTCCCTTTTCTCGACTTACTTTCGCCTACTGCGCGCATATCTCAGCGTATTTCTCAGTCAGTATCACTCGTAAGAAGTGAGTTATCGTCAATTTCGGTTAACTCAACTTTTCCTCTTTGTTTCGAAAACTGAGGTGCGATTTAACAAAAGAAACTTAGTTCAAAACCGGCACTGCCCGTGCGATACGGTGCCTTCAAAATTACAGGTTTATTCATAATCGATAAATAAACATTTACCGTTCACATGATTATCACTCATTATATTATTTCGGCGCCGTCCGACAAATCGCGATAATGTTCGACCTTCATTTTCCTGTCTTTGTCGGTAAATTCCGTGCTCTTTTCGTCCGGCGATAGGGTGGGATAAACGAGGGCTGCGGAAGCCACCCTCAAGCCCCACGTGATCATGAGCGGGGGATTGCGACCCCTCGAAGCGTGGAGGGTGAGCGTGGTTTCGCTCAAGGTCGCACGTGGACCGCTGCGAGCGATATCACTGCTCGGCTCTGCTCCACTCTGCTTAGTCCGGCATTTTTTCCTCGCGTTTGCCGAACAACTGCGGAAACTGCGATCGCGCGGGAAAGAACCTCTCCCTCTTTCCGCCGCCACCGCCGTCGCCACCACCACTTCCCACCTCCTCTCTTTCTCTCTCTACCTATCTCATTTCCCCTTTTTTTCTCGAGCTGCGTAATTTGCAGCGTCGGACTCTCCTCTTTCGTCGCGCTCTCCTCTCTTCCGCGGAGAAATCGAATGCGCTATTTTGCCTCTAGGAATTACTGATGCGTCTTTGTGGTTTCCCTCCGAAGGAGAGTCGAAGGAAGCTTCTCGAGAGTGGAGAAAGGAGCAGCGAGACGACGGAGATGATGATGACGACGATGACGACGACGGAGGTGGTGGTGGTGGTGGCAGGGCGATACCGAAGTAGTGCCCGGACGGAAGGAACAAAGAAGGCAGTCGGAGAAAGGGTAGAGAGAGGGCGGTGAACGGGGGACAGCGGAGAGGAGAGCTTCCTTTGTGCGCGTGGCGCTCGAGCGAGAGGAGCGAAGGGATGAAAGCGGAGGACGAAAAAGAGAGCCGGGGGACAGATGGCCCTTTCAGACAATGAGAAACTCTGGAGATAAGGGCGGTGCGCGAGCGAGAATGCGAGGGGAAAGATGATGGAAAGAGAGAGTATCGAGGAAGAACAGAGATAGAGAGAGAGAGAGAGAGCGGGGGGAGGGGGAGAGAGAGGGTGGGAGAAAGGGCGGAGAGAAGATAGTCGCTGAAACTACTTTTTCGATGAAGGGACGCGGAGAACGTAATGAACGATGGGGAAAGGCGGAGAGGGAGAAAGAAGGGAAAAAAGGGGACAAGGCGAGAGAGTGAGAAAGAAGAGAGGAAGAGTGAGAGACATTGGGTGACAGGGAGGGAGAAGAGGATGGAAAACGGGTGACTCAGGCGGAGAGTGGACCGCGCGGGCAATTTCGGGGCACGATTAACGATGAGCCAACTCAAAACGAGAGAGTGAGTGAGTGAATGAGTGAGTGTGAGAGAGTGTGTGTGTGAAACGCATTTTTGCGCGTGTACAGCGACATGTTTCATGCGTGTATTATCGTGTATTGTCATTTAACCCTGGGGTAATGCGGGTTTCCTATCATCAGAGAAAAAGCTGAAGAAAATTTCAGTGTATTCGGAGTGAGAAAAAATAGACGATATTAATATTTCTTCTTACACGCGCTTGTGAGTAAAGTAATAATGTAAAATAGTAATAATGAATAAAGTAGTAATAATGATAATTTCAACTTCGCGGTTGACAGGTCTGAAAAGCGTTTAACGCGCAGGCGGTGTTGTGTTGCAAATGTGCACTACATCGAGCAGTCCTTCTCGGCTTCTTTCATCGAACAGCTCGGGTTTATTAGCGTATCGTTGAAGAAGAACGAGCCGGCGAACTACCGAGAAAAGTTGCGTGTGACATTTACGTCGTGATCTTAAGAATAGCGTGCGACGCGCAATACGCGTTTATTATAACCAGCTGGACAGAACTGCGAACTAGATTTACATATTACGTTCCGAAGAAATTATGCCAATGGTTTTACAATCCATTATTCGACAAGGCCATTCGCCTTTACGGACTGGTATGTATATGCGTGATTTTATTATTGCGATTTCACTCGAAATAGCCGATCGGAGCCGAAGGTGTAATGTAAATGGTGCATTAAAGCATCAAGCGAATTGTCGAATATAGCTGAGGAAAATGAAAAGCAAAACAGATGAACACGAGTCACACAAAAAAGAAAGAAAAATAAAGCGTAGGAGATATATAAATCTATATATGTGTGTAAGTTATTAGCGCGTAACAAATTAATTAAACGTGAACGATTAGCTTTATCACGATGAAAAGAAATCATTTCGAAATGATCGACACGCGATAATTATTAAATGACGCTACCACGTCCAGCATCCTTGGCAATTAGACGTATAAAACGGTCGATCGGCACCGCTCCTTTTTACGCCACGACGTAGGAAACTCCTTTCTCCTTTTACCGGCGATATTCACAGCGGTCCGGTCCCATCCGAGCGTTCCTTCCTCTCGATTCCACGCGCGAAGGATGCGCGTCGCGTACAGGCGCGAACGCGTCATTCTTAACCCGAGGCTCTTTAATCGATATTTTACCGCCGATCTTTAACACATTAACTATCGCGAGGCCAGGATCCCAGCAAAGTATCACGGAACACACGTGCTATTTATGATGTTCCTACAGATCTTTATAGTAAACGTGCGGCGCGTTTTATGCATCTCCATACAGCTCACTTAGATTCGTATTCCAACACGATACTTGCCTGTGCAAGCAAGACGATGTTAAACGTTGGAACACGCAAACCCCTCTTTAGGAGCGAGGCTATCATCGGGAATTCATTTAAAATTTAAAGCAGTATCGCCTTTCCCAACGAAGACACAGAATGGCCTAAAAGCTCGGGATTAAAAGCTTAATCTCGACGACTCTGTGGATGAAAGAAAGAATATGCGTGAAGCCTAAGACACCCCGCTGTGTAGAGATTTACTTGTGGATGGTCCACTGATGTTTTTGCTATTCAAAAGCGTTCCGTTGGCGTTCAAAAAAGCTGGAAAAACGATGTCCTAATCGATCTGAGGGAGCTTTTTACGTAGGCGAGAGAACCGAGGAGAACTGGATGGAGAAATCGACCGGTGCGCTACCTCTCTCTTTCCTTCCTGACGTTCTCTGCCGTCGGTACCGCTCTTCCTCCGTTCTCTTTAAAGAAGAAACGGGACGCGCGGAATAGGAGAGGAATGAGAAAGAGAGGTGAGGGCAAAAGGCAGGAGGGTTGCCGGCGAGCGAAAGAGCGAGGGATGGCTGCTATAGAGGATAGGGGAAGAGCAAGGGGGCGAAGGTGAGAGGCGAGAAACGACGACGATGAAGGAGCACAGGCGGAGGTGTAGTAGGAGTACAGTGAAGCGAGGGGGGGAAGAGAGACGCGAGGAGAGCAGCTGGGGCGGGAAGGTAGAAGGAGGAAGAGGAAGAAGAGGTGTGCGCGAAGGTAGATCGAAATGCAGCAAGGGAAGAAGAGAGGTTAGGGTGGTTAGACTGGATGGTACCGGGGGAAGTCAGAGAGGGTGAAGAGACAGAGAGGGAGGGAGCAAGAAGGAGACAGCGAGAGGGTGGGTAGAAGGCGGGGGAAATTGGGGGGGAGGGAGTCGAGGGGGGGAAGGAGAGAAGAAACGGTATACGAGGCAGAGCGAAGAAAGAGAAGCGTCTCCTGCCCTTCTCCCTCCGTCGTTCTCCTTCTGCCATGGCTGTTTTTATGCTTCCCTCTTTTGCCCGTTCGAGATATACAGCGGAGGGAAGAGAAGAGGAGAAAAGAGGAGAGCAGACATAGAGGGAGAGAGGAGAGGAAAACGGCGAAGTTCTCCGGTTCTTCTGGATGAGTCAGGCCCGGGTCAGATGAAGGGGGAAGGACGAACAGGAAGCCCGGCAGAGGAGAGGCAGCGGGGAGGAAGAGAAGGAGAAAGAGAAAGAAGCACAGAGAGATCGTGCAAAAGAGAGGGGGGAGGGGGAGAGAAAAAGAGAGAGGAAGAGAGAGGCGGCTACGAGACGGTGGCTTAGTCGGGAGAGAACGCGAAGACCCGAAACGGGGACAAAGAGAAAATGACAAAGGCGAGAGGGGCGGCCGATTCGATTGGAAAGGCAGGCAGAGAGGCCTCTTTCCTTTTACCAGCGTTTTCTCCGTATTACGTTCCGTACTTTCCGTTGTTCCTGCGCGCGAGCGCACACGCATACATACATACACACACACACGCTCGTTGCACATATATGTATACGTCTCCACACACACCCGTGTTCTCTTTCCTTTCTGTCCTCCCCCTCGTCTCCGTCGACCTTCTGTTCTATACTTCTCCGCCCTCGACGCCGTTCTCCTTCTGCCTCTCTCCCGTCGTCATTCCACCGCCTTCGTCCTCCTCGTCGCTATTGTACGTATGTGCGTATATTTCCTGCGTATGCACTCATGTACGTGTGCGCGTCGTCTCAATCGTCGTATGAGGTTTCATGTCGCGCGCGACTCTACGCTCCCGCGGCGAGAGGGAGGCTTTGTACGTGGGTGAACGGGAAAATGTCTTTTGAAACCTTTCTAGGTCGCTCTCGATCGCCCCACTGTCAGTCATACACACGCGCGATCCCGCTCCTTCGTGTCGCTCACGAGAAAACGCGGTCTTTCTCTCTCTTTCTTTTTTTCCCGGCGGACTCGCTAAATTTCGGGCACGAGAGGAACGCACCGCCACGCTTCCGAGATTGAAATATAAAGCACCTCTGATTTAATGACGCTTGCGTATGTAAATATTGATGGTCGTATTTAAATGAGACGACGATGAAGTTAAAAGATGCATAGATTCTCTGTGATAAGAAGGAGCTCCGAGACTAAAAGGTGGAAAAAAGATGGAAGGAATAAAAGGAGAGATAGAGAGAAACGGAAGAGACAGAGAGAAGATACCAAGATAATGTAAAAGAAGGGAAGAAGAATACGTGTTGTATAATGACGTCATATTGGTTGCAAAACTGCGCTGTTTTGTTTTTTAGTCTTTCCTTCTATGTAAAAATGCAATTATTATACTTGAGCTTATACTCTTCGAAATTTTCAACCTTTTCTTTTACGCTTCATCCTCCATGCTTATTCAAAATGTATGTTAACTAAATAGCTTTCTTAAGGTGAGCTACAATGACACATCTAAAGTCAAGGTTCAAACGGATGTTACGGTGAAAACGATTTGCTTTTTGTATATAGAAGCTACTCTGTTAATCCGCCAGTATGAGAGATTCTTATATCGCGTCGCTAAGTTAAACATCATCCCATAATACGCCCACCGGTCGCCACCGCGACATTTCACAAACGTAGTTACGAACGAGCGCGCTATTGAGACAGCGTGCGCGCGCGCACGCGGCGAGACTCGTTCTCGCTTTTACAATTTGTAAATCCCGTCGCGGGCATTACGGTACCCGCGATCCTCACGTTCCCCTCTTTTTTTCGCCGATTCCGCATCTGGTCGTCCTCCGGAACTCGATCCTTGAATCGTGCCGAGTGGGGAAAAAAGGGGCAGGAAGAGAGAAGGAGGCGATCGATGGAAGAGGAGAAGAGACGTACGCGGAGAGAGGTTGAGGAGAAAGGCAGAGATAGAAAGACGGAGGCGTGAGGCGGATGGAAACCAAAGCTAGAAGACACGAGAAAGATAGAAAGAGACACACACATATACAGAGAGAGAGAGAGAGAGAGAGATAAGGGATAAAGAGAAAGAGAGAAAGAAGAGAAAAGGTGTTGTTCTATCGAACGGCGGGGAACGAACGCGAGGCAGGACTGAGAGAAGGAACAGTAAAATTGTGGAGAATGTGCACGCGCCATCATCAGGGTGGCCTAGATTCAGTCAAGACCTGCTTTCTAGGCAGCATTTCTCTTTATCATCGGCGGCGCGCGAGTGCGATGTATAGGCGAACCGTTGCTTGGTGCGCACAGAGAAAATCTCGGGATGCACGAAGTATATTCGCAGGATGAAAGATTAGAATTAATCCTATAAATGCTATAGATGTGTGTAATATATTGTACCTGTATCTACTCGCAAATGTTTCAACTTAATAATATATCACACACGGGAGGCATCATTCCGTATATAATTTTTCATTGTCTGAAGTCTCAACGCTTTTATTTTCAATTAAAACTCGTCTCTTTGAGTTCTTAACTTTGTGTAATTTATGTCCCCCCTCCCCCCTTCTCACTCTCTTTTTCTCCATTCATTATTGTAATTATTATCTCGTTCAGAAGCAACATAGAAAATCATATTAGAAGCTATATTATGAATCCCATTTGTTATTAGCAACACTATCGATTCACTCTATATTCGTCCAAAAGAATTAAAATTTTTATACGTTCGTTGTGCTGAACTGATTTTTAACGACTTTCTATTCACGCCGCGTGAGTCGCAAGCGTCCCTCGTTATCGAGATCAATAGTTTTACTTATGATATATATGTTATAATCTTGATAAAACTGCTGAAATCAATTATTTTGTAGTAAGAAAAAAATATACGTATAGACGTTCAAGATGCGCTGCAGAACAAATATGGTTGTTTAAAGAAATTTTTGTATATTTATATAATTTATGCAACAGAACCGGAAAAAGCATTTTTAATTCTAATATTGTTAATATTTTACATTGAAATACTATATTGTTAATGAAAACAATATATTTTCGAATAAAACATTTATAATTAAAACAGTATATTGCAATGTATTATAATGAAACATATTAAACATAAATATAATTTATATATTTATCTTCACAATCTCTGCAAAATGTAATAACTTTAATGATGAAATTTTTTGTTAATATTATATCAAACTTTTCATTATTATTTGTATAATAAGATTTGCAAAGTTAACTTATAGAATTGAATTTTTTAAAAGAAAATCTAAAAAAAATGATAATTACACCACGTGGATCGCGTTTATGTGATAATTGTAATATGCATGGTATTTTGGCACCAATACATATGATTATACGACATATTTTAGAAATTATATTTAAATAATAAAAAAAAATATATGAAACGACCTGAAAAAGGAAAGTTTAACGAGGGATGTAGTAAAAAATTGTGTGTAAATAACAGCTCATTGAAATTGTATTTTGTATTATTTTAATAAGGTGAATATATTAATTTAACATATATCTGTATATTTTTTAACATATTCCCATGTTAAAGTAACACAAAAACTTCAGTGGACCGTTATTTACACAAAATTCTGTACTGTGTAAGTATTATTTTACGCGACTGTGAACGTATTAACTCGGGAATAGCCCCTGGAGTCATTTTAGACCTCAACGGTCAGAAAATGAAGCTCACAGTGGGCTTTTTTTGCTGATCATGAACCAATACCTACCTTTCATTTGGACATTTAGAGACTCAACCTGTGCCTAACCAAATATAGTAAGAGTTCATATTGTGAATACAAGATAATAATAAGTTTAAATAAGTGGTTATGTATATCCATACCCAGTAAATATTAAGCAACATTTACATCACACCTAATATTTACTGATAGAAATGTCCAGAAAAATAGGCAAATGTGCAATTATTAAATATCTAATATTTATATTTACTGTTTATAATTAACATGTATTGTATTAACATTAAAATTTATTATAAATGAAACGAATATTTTAAATTACATTTTTATATAGTGTTAAATGTAAAAAATAACTATACTCTTAAAAATTTATCATTTTTTTTGTTAAAAAATACTTCTCGTACAAAATATTTGCTATACATTTGTATAATACAATAAATATAAAAATAAATAATTTTTTATAATCCTGAGTAAATATTAGTAACTCCGTATGACCGCGATTTAGTCTTAGTTTACATTCTTATAAAATAAATGCTGTATTTCCAATCTTTTTTAATAATTATTCTTTACGAAATTTTAAATATCCTATAAAAAACAGTGTTTTTTAAATAGATATTTTCATTCATTCGAAATACTGTCATAAGACATTTAATGCGCTTATTTCGTTTTTTAAATATTTTTTTGGATTTCTCTTCATTTCTTTCAAAAAGTGGTGAGTGAATCTACATCTATAATGTCTCCAAATGATAATAGATCATAGAACAGTCGATAATATGCTATATTTGATTAATAATAACGATTTTTAATTGAGGATCGTTTACGTAAAATAAAAGATGACAATTGCCGGGTTAATTAAGTCACGGAAGAAAATATCGATAAAAAAAGAAACAGTTACAAATTCCAAACATTCTTGAACTTACTCCAAATCCTTACATGACGTGACAAAATTCGTCATTTCTATCGTCTGAGGAGAAATGGGGAAACGCGCGCCGTAGACGTGCGATAATACAACCGCGAAACTTCGCCGATCGGTCATTATCAATCATCTGCGATTTTCTCATCTTTGACGATCAATTAATTACCGATAAACCCATTTACCGCACGCGTACACGCACGATGAACGAGTGCTCGGAGCCTTTCGTCGGCCGTGTCACGCACGGCGATCGACACGCGATGCAACGTGTCGGCGAAACACGACCACGACGATCTCGTCAACAATATATATACGGAGCCTCGTTACATATGGGTGAAACTTGGATGAGATATATATAAGCTATTAGTATCGGAAATTTATTGATCCGCGGCGCGGATCAATATCGATAACGCCGATATTTCCGATATCGTTGACAAACTCAATTTACTGCGTTAACGATGATGAAAAAATTCGGAACATTCTGCTAAGTCGTGATGCTTGACATTCGGAAATGTTGATCCTTGAGTCACTAACCTTTAGCGTTTAATTAGTTAAACTGGTAAGTGAGAGAGAGAGAGAGAGAGAGAGAGAGAGTGACATTAAACTCCTTGACTTTTAAATTGCCCGTAAATACTAGGAAGAGATTCCACGATTGTATGAGATGCTGATAAAATTAATCTTCATACATTTTTAAATTACCGTTTTGTCTAGTCGCAAACAAGGAAGCTACAATGCGACTAGTGAATTTCGATTCTTCCGTTTCAAGATACTTTTAACTGTGATCTATCTTCTTTCTTCACTGATTCGATTGTTACGAGTGAACGGCGGGTAACGTCACAATTTGCGACATCACTCGAGTTCCATTCAGTCTACGTCGCAGGCGATCTCAGAATCTTTCGTCGTCGCAGGACACCTCTTTACGGAAATGAGATACTGGGCAAACTTACCCAAAGCTTATCGCATCCGCGTAATTTCGCCACGACAGGTAGCCAGGCCGTCGAGAGGAGCTAACGACGTGTAAACTCTCACGCTCGGTCGCCATTTGCATCTGAGCGCGTCCCGCGCATTCGTAATCGCCGATTATTGGACGGTATTGCGCGCACGTGACCTACCGTAATGGGTGACACGGCGGTTTCGAGCGTGCACGCGGCGCGAACGGACGAAAACCGCGTGGTGTACGGAGGCGCGCGCGCTGCTACCGTGTGCCGCGGCGTTTTAATTCGTCGGCCTCGTTCGCGATAGGTCGTTTAAACGAAGCAACCGCGGATCGTCGATCGCGTCGCGTGTGCGATCCTACGTGCGTTCACGTACTGTCCAGCTGTGCCGCACGCTTACCGCTGCCGGAGTGTCCCGAAGTCAAAACAACAATGCGGCCTCGTCGCGACGGGGAAAACAAGGAAAACCGGCCGCCGGCCGGATTCTCTTTCCGAACCGTTATCGCGTGGCACTTCGTGTCTACCTAGTATGGCCGCGCCATACTGCGAATGCGTCAAACATTAATTCGCGAATTAAGTCGATTGTTACTGAACGTATCGATTCGTGTCACGATGCTCACGATTTCTCTGAATCATCGATAACTTTACTCAATAATACTGTTCTAAGTTTTCGTATGTTCGTAAGCATATCTCGTTTTATAAATCGTAACTTTCTCTCGTGAATCTGTTTTTCTATGATTGAATAGACTAAATTTCAAACGGTTCGCGATAGAGGCTTAAAAGAATTTTATTCATATAAATATTTTATTTTAGTTTATGTAAAAGGATATATATATCTTTTTATAAAGAATATATATTAATTATATTAATTTTATTAAAAAAAAATATATATATGTACATATATATATATTTTTTATATACTTTTATTTGAAAATTTTAAATAACCATATATTTGGAATCATATTGATTTTAAAATTAGAACAATTTGGGATAAAGCTGTCCCACGCAAAACTGAATGCAAACTAAAGCAGGTGAAAGTTCCGACAAAGCGACGACCACTAATTAATAACGAGAACGCAAGGTGACATCAGCATGCAGAATTTTACGCGTAAACCGCGACGCCGAGCGCTGTGTCGCTCATTCGCGTTTCGCAATTGCTTCATTGACTGGCGAAGCGTCCAAGAAGCACGTGGCTGCTGCCTGATAATCGAGAGAAAAAAATCGCGCATTGTGGCCGCGCGCACCGACACGCCAGTCCCCGTAATATTCGCTCTTTACGTTTGTCCTAGTATCGAGAACCGTAATAATCGTCTCGAGAGACATCGGAGTGCCGGTGCCGGGTGTCTCGAAAGAAAAAAAGAAAAGGACGCGCGCGACGGACGGAATGTCACGAAAGACAGAAACGAGAGAGAAGGTTCGTCGTTGAAGCGAGAGATACGAATGACGCCAGCACAGAGCGAGAGAGAGAACTCGATGATGTCTCGTGGAAATGCATGCATGATCGTGACACGGCGCTACTCACCTTACCATGACCTGACCCACAAATCAAAACGCAGCAGCAGAAGAAAATAGTGCGTCGATGCCAAGAGCAACGGCGATCCGCGCGGGTAAATCGGCGGCGGCTCCAAGGTCCCGGGGGGGTTGTGGACACACACTTTCGCCGTATCAGATAATAAACACACGAGTTCGCGGGCGCGAACGGTCGGTGTCGTCGAACGTTATATTCGCGTTATTCACAACGACGATGAGAGGATAACGAGGACGACAGACGTACGTACGTACGTACGCACGCACGCACGTACGCACGCACGTGAGCAATCCACGCAGGCATGCACGCACGCACCGGCCGGTATTGCGCGTCGTGTCAGTTGCCGCGAGAAGCACGCACGCACGCACGCACGCACCGTGTTGGGCCACTGGCAGCTGTCACTCACGGATTGCCCGTGAAAACGTCGCGGACCGAAGTGGCATAGCGAATCACGGGGAGACAGAGACAGCGGGAGAGATCGAGAAGGAGAGGAAGGGAGAGGGAAAGGGAGCGGGAGAAGGAGGAGAGAGAGAAAGACGAGGAGCGCGAACGAGCAAGGGAGCGAGGAAGAAAGGGGAAGAGAGAGGAGAGAGCGAGAAGGAGAAGGAAAAAGAGAGAGCGAGGGACATACATGCACACTAGGGGGCACTGCGCGATGGCGGCGGACGGGCCGTGCTCCGTTGCGGACGGTGGCGCAAAGCGATTAAGCGATTTTGTTGTGGACCCCGATTCTTCCCTTCGTCGGCTCTCTCTTCCCGGCTTTCCACTTCTCCCGCGCGTCGCCTTTCGCCTCTCCCGCCTCTGCTGCGCTACGCCGCGAACGCGCCCTAGAACGGAAACCTGGCTTTTTACCCCCGCCGCGCTATCCCCACCAATCGGCCAATACCGTGACGGTAGACCGTCGGGCCGCAGAGCCGTATCTATCGGTGTGTGTCTGCTGTGGCCCCGCGTTCGATTTCGGAGATGACTCCAATTGTTGCAGGTATGCAATTATCGCGAGCTTGAATTCAATTACGTGCGCGTTTATGCAGGATGATCGAAAAATTGTCGTCGATGAATCTTGAAAAGTATGAATTTGTTCGTTAAATCGAAAACGGGCAATTGAAGGTGTAATTATTGAAGCATCATACGTCTCTCTAGACATGTTGTTATTCGATTTGTTTCGTTGGAATTTCACGTAGCATGGTTTGGTTTACCTCAAAGGGTTGAAATATTTGTCGGAGGAAAGCCGCAACGGCGACTGATTCCTAATTTACAAACGATTCAATTTATGAGCGGTTGTGTAGCAGGATACACGTGCGCCACGTAAAAGTTGATTTGGTTATTCGCGGATATAGTATATTGTCTCGATTCTCACCGTGTTTGAATTCGTGCTGTTCCGGAAAAAAAAGACGCAGCACGTTCTAGTTCTGTGACCCTATCTGTATAATTACAGCGGATATATTTTTCTAATCGTAATGTGAATCGCACAGCGCGCGCACACACACACACACACATACTCACACAGTTGATTCAATAAAGAGCTTATTTTTACCAGCAAAGCTATTTATATAAAATATCCCATGAATATGGCAAAAAGTTTAAAAGGTTCAAAGTCGTCCTATTGTTTTCTTGTTTGCAAGTATAACAACTATGTATAAAGATAAAATGTACGAAAGTGTTTTAAATAAATTAAATATTTAATACTTTTAACCCTTTGAGTACTGAATTATTTGAAGATTTTTATGCCCATGGGACGGATTTAATTTGTCGCTATATGGATTAATATGTAAAAGTAATACATTTTATGCCCAAGTAAGCAGATGACGAGTCTCACTCGTCAAATGTACCCAAAGGGTTAATATATATTTAATGCAATTATATAATTTCATTTAGTTTAATTATTATTTATTTCGATACCTGTCGTCGCATCCGTTCTCGCTGTAAGAAATATAAAAGGTTAAACGCGAGTATCTCACAATTGCTTTCTCTTCGCTTTTAGAAAAATTGGCCGAAACGTCTCCTAGTTTTTTCTCCCCATTCCCTAGTTCTAGATAAAAAAATGTATTCATCGCTCATTCCCAGGGCGTCGGTAGCTCCGGCAGTGAGCAGCTCGACCGTTCTCTGTGTCCCCACCGTTAGCGCCCCTCGATGCGCACAAGTCGCGTTCTCGCGTTCTGCGCCGCGTCTGCCTGACGACGGGGCGAGCGTTTCCGCGGGTCGCGGTTATCCGCTCGCAGAAACTGATCGATCGACTGAGCGCGTAGCGGCGGACGGCCATTGTGTAAAAAGGACCCATGACGCTCGGATAGTGCACGCTGAGGACCCGGCGCGTAGTTGACCAAGCTCGTCCTTTGTGATATTTAGACTGTGCCAATATAGGTGAGTAAGAACACACGCTTCTCTACTAATTGCGACACTGGTTTCCGCCGTCGGCCGGTCGTGGCCGTGCAGTAACGCTCTGTAACGTCGCGGAAAGTTCGGGGAAAATCAGGTCGTTCTCCGCCATGCTCTCTCTCTCTCTTTCTCTCTCCCCCTCTCTCTCCTGCGTTCTCGCTCGTCTCCGTCGACGCGTCGTGAAAAATCGGTCGTTTCTCCCGCGCGAAATCGCCCGGTACGCTCGACCCTAAACACCCGCGATGATCGGCATGCCCGAATTTTCCGAGCTTTTTCGGGAGTTTTCGCCATTTTGTTGCGCCCGTGAACATGATGTCGGCCATTACGGCAACGCGTATCAGGTCGCGAGCCTGGGCCGGTTTATGACGTCGATGACGACGCGGCATTTGTTCGTGTGAAGTTTTTAACAGGTTTGCTCTCGGAAAGATCGTTCGCGCTGTATCATCCGAACTATCGCGCGAAATACTCGAAAGCTACCGCTTCTGCAGCTTCGAGTGAGATAGACGACAGGCGGAGGTTATTGCACTTTAAACGGGTTATCGTCTAATAAAAATGACGCGCGCCGGTGTTCGTCTTTTGCGGCATCTCCAAGTGGCACGTTCGCACGGACGTTGTGTGCACATTTGCACGTAGAACACCGGAGAACAATTTGTCTCGACACGCGGTACGACGCAAAGTAGCGAAAACGAGTATCGAATTTCCCGTGCGAATTAACGGCCAAGCGCGAGTATTCCTTTTTTTTTCTCTCGTTCTCGTGGAGTTGACAAACACCCCGGTCGACCCGACAATAATGCCGAGCAAGTCGTGCGTTGCGACAGCACGCACATTTGACCGATGCGAGATACGCAGCGCACAAGTGGGATTGTTCGCAAATCCCGATGGTTTCCATTGCATCTCTGCCGGATTTGGCTTGTTATTTGTGTGTCGGGCACTTCGGCGTGAGGGAGTTAATCGATTTTATTACATAAGTTCGTGCTATCGCGTGCGCGATTATCGCGGTCATTGCGAGCTTTCGTTGTATTTCGCGCTGGGTTATGCACTACTCGAGCGCGCCGCCTGCATTGTTGCCGCGCTGTGTCAAGCAATGTTATCGCCTGATTACATTATATTTCGCTTAATAGACGATCGCCAAAGATAAAGAAACGATCGAGGTCACGCGTGTAAAATGGTGAGAGATTCGGGAAATCGCCGTCAGCCATGACTGTTGGAATATATAACGCGGCACGAAAAACAGGAGAACTTCCGCCATGATTATTCCGCGTGAAATTTCCCAGTCTCATAGAAATTGACGGTGTGAAATGTCCTTTTCGCATTAAGATAACCTCGATAAGACTCGTTGGGACGAAATTGTTTTGATTACCGGTACGTTACAAGAGCGACGAGAGCGTGTTACGTTTTAGAAATTACGTAAAAGATCGCAGGTAATAAACCGAGCATACAAAAGGACCTGTAGTCCTTGGCCGGTAACATCAGTAGTTTTTATCACCGTTTCATTGCCCCTGTTAAGGGTCTTTTATTGTACCACAGTGAATGACCGGAATATATTTAAACGAGTTCCCGATCTCAACTTTAATTTATTCTAGTGACTTGTGTATAAAACTGCATTTGAATATTGCCGATAAAATAAAAGTTCACATTGAGTTACTGAAAGTTATTTGAAATGGTAAAAACATAACGTGGAAAAGAATTAAACTAATGTCTTCTGAGTAAAATTTCTAAAACAACAATGGGCAGTAGGAGTATGTTTACAAGCAGTAAAAAAAATTAATAAGAAATTCATCAATCATAGTCGAATGTAAGGAGAATAATCGACTATAATTGGTTAATTTCTTACTTTTACTCTTTATAAACATACTTTTACTGCTCATTGTAGACTTACGCTTAAACATCGCACATTCGTACAATTGATTTTAAGAGTAGCCTATGTTTATAAGAAAATAAAATACAAGTTGAGAAATCGTGATTGGTGAAAAAAAAATGTGTCAAACGTTTTGAATGAAATTCAAAATGAGTAGTTCATTCTTGAGGGAAGTGGACTGAGAGAGCGCTGTCTACAAGACGAGCCAAGTCAAGATAAAATCATGTAAGCCAATCGACCTTCTAGCATGTTCTTTTCAATGGTCTGTTTTGTTTCATTTTTATTACTGATCGTTCAATTAAGATTTTTCTTTTAAAGTTCGATTAAGATTTCTTTTAAAATATAATGTGTATGTGTGAGAGAAGCTCTATATAAATTTCTATTTAAATATAAATATAATCGATTTTTACTTGAATGTTACTTTGTACATGATAAATTCGAAGGACATGCGAGCGTACGTCTTAACGGCGAAAGTAATTTCGCCCGTCGCGTGGGAATTGAAAATTTCCTGGCCGAGGAATGATCCCTTTCGTGGCGGGATCGGACGATGAGTCGCCGCTCTGACGAAATGTCGGATTGGAAATCGCGTCTCGTCGACTCTCCGAGCGCGTCGTCAGGGCTATTCTCAATCACGTCGCAGTCGTGAATTTCCGAACGGCGCGCATGCGCGCCGCTTTCCTGTCTTTTCCATCTCGTTCGTTTCGCGAGGCGCGTTCCTCTTGAGCGAGATCCGTGCGCCGCCTGACGGCGTACGCGGTGCCGCTCGAGCCAGAAGGCGTTGCGTTACGCCATTGTTGAAAAGGACAGCGCTCGAAGCGCGCACCGGGCCTGGGGACGCTCCACGCCGTCTTACCCGTTTTTCACCAACTCCACTGCTGTGATATTAGATTGTTTTATATCTCCTTACTGGGTGAGTGAGCTCAAGCGCAATTAACCGTACACGCGGCGAACGTGTCCTCGGGAAGTCGCAGCGCGCGCGCGGTATGCGGGTGGTCTCTAGCGGTCGGGCGGGTCCGTTGTTTGCGCGACGCATACTTACGATAGAAAGCTTTCGCGAGAGTCTCTCGTCGCCTGGCTCGGAGAGCGCGAATTTCCCGCGTGAAGTGGCGGCCGTTTGCGATTTCAGTGCCATTGTCCAGACGCGACGCATCAGCGCGGGGAATTCGGTCGACGTGTGTGTGTGTGTGTGTATGTGTGCGCGCGCGCGCACACCCGCCTGCTCGCTCGCGAACATCGATCGCGCCACGGTTTTCCCTTGCGAGCTTTTCACCCGTCGCCATTTTGTCCGGGCGCGACCTCGCGAACCGCCATATTGCGATCCACGTCTCGTGCTCCGTTTTTGCGGTTTCCAGGGACGGCGCGGGGCGAGAAGGCCTCCTAGCATCGCCGTCGCATCATGTTTCCCCTTCCAATTTTTTTTCCCTCCTTTTCTCCCGACGTGTCCCCTATCTCTATTCGCACACTCGCTGGAACGAGTGCGCGCGCGCGTCTAATGCAATCGGAAAAATTATCTGTCAACAATTTGTTTTCGTGCGCACACATGCTGTCGCCCGGCGCCGCGTGACGTAACGCGTTCTCGCGCGAGATAACAATATAAATAGATTACGCAATCGCGCGTAGGTTGAAAGAGGAACGGCTCTCTGTGCGTCTCTTTCTCTCTCCCTCTCCTCTTTCTTCTCTCTCCTTCTTTCTCTCGCGCCCCTTCCTCTTCTCTCTCTTTTCTTTCTTTTTCTCTGTCGACGGTTATGTTTCGCGGCTGCGTACCTCGGCTTTATTCCCCCTGCTGCAATAAGTGTCCAGCTCTCAACGTTCCCCACCCTCGTCGGTCAGTACCGCGTGATCGATTTTCCGTATTTATTACGAGCCTTGCTAATGCAAATTGCGCTGACGCAAATCAAGTTAAACCTGTCCCGGTTTCATCGGCGCCTCGGGCGGTGCGACGCGAGGATCGCCGATCTCTCGTCATGATGGAAATTCGCGTATTGATCCGTCGTGACGATACACCACCGTAATTCGTAGTTTCCTGTCAACTGTTCGTTGCAGTGACAACTTCTCTCGTGAAGCTCGTATTCGCGTGAATCGTGAGACACGTTGCGTTATCTCGAGGTATATATTTCTGGCACTTTCCTTTCTGCGATTCTTGGACATTGAATTTTGATCGGACCTTATCATCATTTGGTATTTTCGCGCAAGTGTACTTTACGTCTTTGATGTGAATTTCTCACCGAAGTATGCGAAATTTGTCCTCGAAAATTTTTGCGATGTACTGTCAGCGCGATTCATTGGCGGTGGCAGCAGCCGCCCCTGAGTCCCAGGGGCCACTGCGCGGCGGTTATTGCGCAAATGGTGCGCGCAGCCCGGACGCAACTGCGCGTGCGCGGTGCTTGCGCGTCCTCCTGCATCATCCCCACCAGACAGTCCATTACCGTTACGAGGACACGCACAAAGGAAAAGGCCAGAAGAGCGATCCGACCGACGCGCTTGCAGCGCACGGCCATTTTGGAAGCTTCGGCGCTTCGTTGCGGAGCTTCCGCCTGCGTCGTCCTCCCGCGAGGGCCGCGTTGCGGATAAGAATTGCTTGGAACACAAGGCAGGACAGGAAAATAACTCGAGAAACGCGTATTTTCGCGTCGGATACGTTGTCCGGCTCGATGTGCGCGATAATAATCGGTCGCGGGAGGACGAGATAGCGCCAGCTCGGTCGATCGATAGCGTGATAGAGAGGTGTTCCGCACTCGTGGCCGGTACGTTCGTACGACGCTCCCTCATCGCATCGTCGTTTTGTTCCTGTGTAGAAACGAACGAGGACAGAACTACTACCATGGACGACGACCAGCAGTTCTGCCTCAGGTGGAACAACCACCAAAGCACGCTCGTACAAAATTTCGACACACTTCTCGAAAGCGGGACGCTGGTCGATTGTACTCTGGCAGCGGAAGGTAGATACCTTAAGGCCCACAAGGTAGTTCTATCGGCGTGCAGTCCATACTTTGAGGTGAGTGAAATGTTAATTTGTTATTATTGTTGCTCTGACAGATATTCATTCAACGAAATGTTAGCTAGTAGATGAAAAGATGCCTGATTTTGCAGTTGTTACTATATGTGATACTTGTCATTTTTAGATTATTTGTTTTACATTTTATATCCTATTGTAAGAATAATTGATTCATGTAGTTTGGCAAAAGTTCGCTCATTCTTCTGTCAGATTCTTTATTCACAAGTTATTGAGTGCAGTGTTGTTCATTTATCTGGTATTATTTATCATTTTATAATAATGTTCAATTTGATCAGTGATTCTGCTTATCGTGCAAATTTTATCATAAACTTTGTCATAAACTTGTCGATAAAAGATAGATAATTATCTCTCAAAATTGCAAGAATTATAATGGAGAATAATAGTAATGAAACGAAATCGTAATTTTATGCCATGAAGCTTTTCCGGCTGTTTCTTTGTCCCATTGGCTCTGTGGGGTTAGATCAATACGAAATATAGTGGAAGGGAGTGAGATGGAGTGACGGGAAGCAAGCGGGGAGGGGGTCTTAAGTTGAAACAAGATGGCCGTGCTTGTTGAACATTGCCTGGGCAAGAGTATGAGGTGCAGTAGAGCAGGGTGGGGAGTAAAAGCCTGAAGCCCCTCTCCTAGCTCCTCTTGATCAATACAGGGAAAGCAAGATGGCTGATTTCCAGGGCACTTGCCCTGGGATTTTACCCTGATGTGGGTGGGGATGCAGAGAGAGAGAAGACTACTGCATCAATTGGATATACCACCCTATGAAAATTTAATAACGTGCTTGAACTTGTTTATCATTCTAGAAACAATACTTTACGATTTAACGATGCAATATAGAAAAATTTTACATATTGATTCTTCACTTCAAATAGATAACATTTGCATACGATGTGTATGTATAAATATTATTTTGAACAATCATGTTGATGACAAATACACATTTCATTTACATATTTTGTAATATAGAATTTTAATACAAAGTTTCTCGTGTGTTCAACATCTCTATACATTCTTTCAATTTTGGGTATGAATTATGTGTGTGTTCATACAAGAGTAAACGAAATGTATTTTTTTTTAGAAGCCTATCAATTAATACATGCATTTCGGTGATCAAAGATACATGTTAATAGAACTTGAAATATTTCAATATTGTTTTTCTAGAGGGAATGCGTATTCTTATGTTGCAGGGCCTCCTCAGCGAGCACTACGATAAGCATCCAATATTCATATTAAAGGACGTTACCTTTAATGAACTGAAGGCGATGATGGATTATATGTATAGGGGCGAAGTAAATATTGGTCAAGACCAGTTAACACCTCTTCTGAAAGCCGCTGAGTCTCTGCAAATTAGGGGCCTTTCCGATAATAGAACGGGTGAAAGTAGGAAGGCAGACTCCAGGCCACAGAAAACCGTCTCACAGCCGACAGCACCGTCGTTAGACATTCCACACACGTCTTCCGGTCTGACGATAGAAAAGAACAGAGTTCCTAGGCAGAGTATGGCACAAGGTTCCGTGGGGGATTTACCGGAGGACACGGCCAGTCCGCAAGTTTCGAAAGGGATCTCCTCGAGGTGAGTACATTGAAGAAGAACAGTATATGTTGTACAGCTTTCAGATGCAAGTACAATTTTTGTGTTTGAGGACATTTAACATTTTCGTCTGTTCTTTCAATTTCAGGGAAGGCTCACAAAGTCCTACTCCAAGAAGAAAAAAGAGACTTCGAAGAAGAAGCGTAGGTGACGATACGACAACCGAAAGCCAAGATGCTTCGAATTCGAGCGACATGCCGCAACAAATGGGTGGCCCGTCGCTTGGAATCGCGCCTGTGGCGGAGGAGAGAGTACACGCAGATCCGACCGACTCACTCGGCAGGTCAGCTTTGATGACGCAGCTGACGAAGCCCGCCGACGAGATGTTACAGGTAAAATATGCGATGAGAATGTGGTTTTCGTTGCCTTCGCGTACCAACGTCTAATAGAAACTGTTGCACAAGATCACTGTTTCTTTCGCTTCGTTGGTAGAGAAAAATTCGTACTTCATCCTACTGCTTGGTTCATATTCTATCATCGCCATTGCAGAGTGGAAACGGTGCGAGATAATTCCATCTTAACATTCCACCGCGGTTTATTTTGCGGAAAGAGCTCTTTCGGTACGGTGATTTCTAACGTGTTTCGATATGCTGTAGCTGCCACTTGAAAAGCCCGAGCCAAGCGATAATCTCGTCGAGCCAAAGTCTGAATACCTCGAGGAGCCTGAGGAGGGCGTCGAAGATTTGACGCTAGATGATGATATGAACGATCTTAACGAGATGGAGCAGGACAACAATCGAGCTGGACCGTCCCACGACTCCTCCCAACACCCTGGTAATTTAGTAATTCCAATTATCGTTACGATGTAGCTTTTATGACTTTAGTTTCCTCGTAGCGGAATGCAGGGTTTATTTCTCTCACTTAGCCGTCACGGATTGTAATGACGTGCGCGTTTGAAATATAGCGCATTGCTAAACACGCGGTGCCGCGCGTAAGAATACGCAGGGTACTCGGCTAGTAATTATCGGCGCTTTGTATGAAATTACACGCTGCGGAGAGTCAACGACAGTAGCGAATCTTCGATCCAAAGGAAAAAAAGTTCACATTTGGATCGAAGCGGAGCTTTTCACGTCTGTATGATTGGACAGTGATTCTTGGGCGGGAGTCGCGACATATGACGGGTCGACAATCGCGTTTTCGCTGATCGTAGACATAGGAAGGGCTTGAACGAATGAATAGTTTGGTGTCGCGAAGTCAGTCGTTTCGTTGTTTTGTTTGTTATCTGTTAAAACGGGACAATTGGCCGACACTAGCT
This sequence comes from Dinoponera quadriceps, assembly GCF_001313825.1. Taxonomy (NCBI): domain Eukaryota; kingdom Metazoa; phylum Arthropoda; class Insecta; order Hymenoptera; family Formicidae; genus Dinoponera; species Dinoponera quadriceps. The sequence goes on from NW_014555562.1 coordinate 182,810, forward strand.
TGGGTTTCCTCGTTGCAGGTGGGGGGGCGGGAGCGCGGTCTCTGTCGAGCGTGAATTGGGGTAGTGGTGGTGGTGGTCGTGGCGGTGATAGTGGTGGTGGTGGTAGTGGTGGTGGTGATAACGGTGGTGGTAGTGGTGGTGGTAGTGGCGCCCTATGGGCTTCCCATTTCCTCGAATGTAAAAAAGTGCCAAACACGAGGCGGCCGCGCCCAGACGTTGATGTAGGCGCGTTGCTTAAATCACTGGCGAACAAGCAGGGCAGAAAGTATAGCTTAGACTCGGTTAAAATGTCCCTGGAGGCAATATTGCAACAGGGGGTTAGCACCACTCAGGCGTCCGAGATGTACGGCATTAATCGTTCAACGCTGCAGTTCTATTTGAAAAAATTGAACGTCGTCCGGAGGAGATGGAGGCAACCTCGTCCCCTGATCCAGCCTAGACAGACTTAGTGTGTGCGTCTGTATGCCCGCGATTATTTGTAAAATATCCCACACGCACTATTCTATTCTACGTCGATCGGCGACGACGATCTGTCATCGGTATTATTAACGATTACGGCCTGTTCGGGGTGCTGTTCTGTTTTGAAATATTGAAGACTGATTCGTGTTGTTTTTAGATCGTTTTGCTTAGATCGAACGTATTTCGTAGAATGCATGCATATTGCCCACACATTCCTTCGACGTTCGCACCTGTTTGACGTTAAAAAGCTCTCTCTCTTTCTCTCTCGAATCGAAACTCTCTGACAAGAATCACTTCCGAACTAGTCGTTGACACCACATAATCCAATGAGATGCGCGTGCGAGTTGAAAGTACGACGAACGATTGTACGAAATATTTGAACTTAAATAGTCTGGAAAAATTGTCAGACAGTATTATTTGTCTGTTCCTTAAGTGTTACGCATAGACTATTTATAAGCTCGCTAGATTGTTCGAGAAATTCATGTGACGTACGTGTGCAAGTGCGCGCGTACACGACAGACTGCGGGGGAGGATGTGTGCGGGGGATACGCCCGTACACATCACTCGCCGAGTATTACTTGCTGTAACGAGCCGTGAATAGGGGCGATTTAGGGGTGTTATTGTATAATATAAATGTATTCTTAAGCACATTCCCGCTGTATGAGGGAACATTGTGCGACTTTTCGACCGTGGAGCCCTGTATTTGGCTACGTAATCACTCGATCGGTCTTACACTGTGCCCATATTTCTGTTCCAATTTCAAAGAGTTTACGAATAAAGCACACCCTTTGTTCCTAGAATGTAAATATTTATTGACGCGTTCTAACCGTGAATTGTACTCGAGATATGTTCGCTTTTGTAACGATCCGGCACTACTTGCCGTTACGATTCTTTTTTTAACGATACCATCGCGGAAAGAACGTACACACCAAATGCCGTAAAATGATAAAACTTACCGGAGGATACTTGCCCCTTATTTTAGCAGGCCTTGGCGCGTGGCACGTTACTGGTGACAGAAGTAACGCGGGAGGTGTCGTGGGGTCAGTTGGAGGCGCTCCAGGAACGGACGAAGTCTTTCTCGCAGCCCAGGAGGCTGTTCAAGCCCATCGCGACTCGCAAGGTAGGCTCATCCTCACCATTTTCCATCTGTCTCCGACCCCCGTAACAATAGGCACTCGCAAATTGGTCTGACTCGCCGGTCGCTCCGGGGGTTTGTCACGTGCGAATATTTCGTGCGAACCGGATGATGCGCGCTAATCGTAAAATCTCGCTGCGTTTGCTGAGTAACGCGAAAGAACGCGCACTCCTTGGAATGGGCACGGGTAAACGTGGAAAATTTCAATCTGTGATTGTATCTCTCGTAATACGGCAGACGACAATGGCCCATTCACAAGTTAGTGCGTTGATAAGAGTTGGGTGTGCACGCGTGGATAATACGTGCCTATTGCGCAGGCGGGCGGGGCTTATTTTTCTTTCGCTGTCAATAACGTGGTTCAACCTAGATTCCGGTGCGTTCAAGTGTAGCACGGTCTCTGAAAGAGCTTTTTATTTTCTGTCAGGGCATGTAGAGCTTTCCGTTATAAATTCTCGAGTTCCTCATATATCTCTTTCTATCTTTTTCTCTTCCTTTTTTTTCCCTTTTTGTTTTTAACGTAGCGCCGCGACACGAGGCTGACGTAAGACGTTGCCGTGCGCTTCTTCTCTCTCACGTCTTATCGTTCCTCATCGATCTCCCTCTCCCCCCTGCGTTTCTCACGAACTTTTCACCTCGTCACCGGACGTAGTAGTGTACGGTCTTTCCTCTGTAATCGCGGCGCGTCTTCGTTTAGCCTCGTAACACGCGACGCTGCGGCCTCTCTCTCCTCCGAAAGGAGTAAGATCGCGCGGAGAGGACATTCCGCGACCACCGACCGAGGAGAGAACACGAGACCAAATCTCTCGTGCCAGTTTCTTGCTGTGAAAGAGCACGAACGACGATTAGCTAGCTAGAGCTGTATCTCGTTACACGAACGATGATCGCGCGAAACGATAACAGCAATAGTACATAACCCCCTCCGATCGCATTGTAGTTTTTTTTTTTCCTTCACGCAGACACAAGACTGCCATTAGAGAGACCGGAGAGCGAAACTGAGAAAACGTAGACGAGCGATGGAATAATAAAAGCAAGCGGATATCAATTTTATTGCTCGCGCGTCTCGGACTGTAAAGCAAAGCGGAATGAATGCGTCGCGCCCTACTATCATCGGTATACTCGCGACTTTTCTCAATCTTTTGAGAGAATCTCTCAGGAAGAAACAGCGCTGGCGTTTCATCAATAACGTTCGTTGATAAGACGAAATCGCGGTTACGAATGATTTGAAACACGTGGGTGTAAAGATCAGTAGGTGGGTAGGCAGGTAGATTGGCGAATAGATAAAAGTAGATAGGTCTCTCTCTCTCGATGGTCTCTACCTTCGAAACCGGTCCGTTTCTTCCACGTTTCGCACCGTGCTTCCATGAAGTTGAGTAATAATGCCTCGCGCGATCGATTCGACATTAGAAACTTCGGGGACGTAATCGTTTTATATTAACACATTAAGGGCGGGAGTCGTAGTACTACGATTTATCTCGACTGCGGCTTAAAGGCGGGAGTCGTAGTAATACGATTTAGCTCGACTGTACCTTAAAGGCGGGAGTCGCATTAGTACAGTTTGCAACCACATTGCATCCACATTGCAATCCATGCGCCACTTTATATTTGTACTTGAAGATCTGGAATTGATGGACATTGAAGAGCCACAACGTGGTACATCGAACTCGGCACCACGGCGGACTCCACGGTATAAAATTGATCCGCCTGGACGTCTTTCGCTAGACATCAAAATGCACAACTTAATTCGGATAGAAAATAAAGGCAAAAAGCTATATGCCCAACGAAACTGCGTAGTTTGTGCGGCACATAAAAAAAGAAAGTTGACTTGCTTCAAATGCGAGTTTTGCAATGCACCTCTTCACCGTGGCGAGTGTTATCAACATTACCACACTCTTAAAAAATACTAGATTCTCCTCATAAATATGTACTTTAAAACATTTTTTGTAATTAGTGTTTAGTTCTTTTTTAATATTTCTTGTAGTTTTAAGAGTTTAAATAAACTTTTTTAAGTCTAAATTTTTTTATGATCACACAAAATATATCGCCCGCTCTAGGCCGAAAAACGAGGCGGGCGGCCGCCGCGCTACCTAGCATACTTTCGTCGAGATCGCCCGCCGTTAATGTGTTAAGCGATGGCATATGTCTATCGTCCTCTCATCGCTTCCATAAAGAGCGACGCGTTTGACTCGCATTATTAATGAGTTCTGAGACCTCTGGGTTAGGTCGCGTGCGCGATTTTTCCACTTTTTCCTTCGCGATTGTGCTTATCACACCGCGGAAATCGTCGGGCCGAAAAAAAAACGACAAAGGAAAATTCGAGGCGGATAAGCAGTATCCGGCCGCGTTGTTGTTTCGCCGCGGGATCTCCTTGTTGCTATGGGAAATTGAAGCCGCGGCGGCAACGTGAGAGCTTCTCTGTAGGAATGTAACGGGGATGGAGGGGGTGGCTCTCTCCGTCGGAGAGGCAACTTCGGTCTTTCTTTCTTTCTCTCTCTCGAGCGCGTCTCGACTTTTTTTCCTTCGTTCCCGCGCGCTTTACACATGCCTATCGAGAAATTCGACACCACCGCCGCGAAGCGAGATTTCATCGCGCCACGGTGTTTCGGTTACGTCGGTACCCAACGTTCGTTTTACGCTGATCATCGTCCACGACGACGTGTTCCGTTAATAACGCAGCTTTTGCAGTTACTCATCCGTCGCGTGACGTCACTGTGCAAAATTCTAAGAGACGCGTCAGAATTAAGGTCCGATCGCGGTATCTAATCGACAAGTATTCCGAGCGATTATGCGACGTTGCGACGCAGCTACAGTTCCTCGCGATATAATCGATAAGTAAAAGAGGAAGAGTGGCGGTGACTCTTTCACCAAGGTCGGTCAATTCAAACAGCGCGGTTCGCAATCAGATATTTCTCTATTTTTACGTCGGTCGACGTTATGGGCGAGCTGGGATTTACTGTTTACCAGCGTCGCGAGGAGCAGAATTTTTCCGTCGTGACAAATCGCGGCTTCCCGGATCGGAGACGTGTTCTTTTTTTCGCGCGAACACGCTCATGCGTGTGTGTGTAGGGCTCACGGACAATTTGGTCGAGACGTTCCCACGAAAACTCGCTGGCCTTGAGCCCGATAGAGCTTAGAACGAACGAACGCAGAGAGGGGGGCGTGTTGGAGATCTCTCTCGGCGGAAAGAGAAAGACAAACGAATGAATGTGCGAGAGCGAGGGAGCGAGAGAAACGGCGTGACTGACGTCGCAATGATTGCGCGGAGAAGATACGTATGTGGAAGGCACACCGGACTCTCTCACAGGCGGAGATCCGGCAAGGTCGTGGAAGGTTCGCGAAGACTCGCAATAAAATCAACGTGCGCATTATGTAGCATCCGTGATTCTAGCCCTTATCGGTCGTAAGTCACCTCTCACGTGACAACAATACTTCGTCGCTGCGGTCGTACGTTACGTAGGAGGTGACAAGTCGGAACCTGTCGAAACTCCTTGTAGTATCCTCCTTGAATGCTTATATTCTGTATAAAGCTGATTGTAAACGTAACAACAGTAAACCAATGTCTCATATAAAGTTTATTCGGAAATTAGTTATGCCACTAATTGGGAATTTACGTGAAGGTGAAACTGCGCGATATGGAACGCCATCAACAACGTACAATGAGGAGAGATTAGATGGAAAACTACATATCCTCCAAGTTGATGCTAAAGGAAAACATAATGACTGTTTAGTATGTTCTAATCGTAAGTTGCCTGGAGGAAGAAAAACAACAGTATACTTCTGTGAAACGTGCAACAGAAAACCATTCCTTCATATTGGAGATTGTTTCAAAAAATATCATACATTAAAAACTTATAAATAATTATTTGAAACTCATAATATTCGTAATACTCCTTCAAAAAATAAATAATTTCTAACAAAAATGTTATTCTTATAATACTGAAAATTTTTCGCATATTTACCGAAACCAGCTGCAACCTAGTGAGAATCACNGGGCTAGATTCGTCACGTGACGACAGTGAGCAGCAGCAACTTTGTTCACGACTTTTTTTTGTCTCTCGTGGTTATACATACACTCGGTGCACTGTAGGAAAAATAATACGCCTCGTTTGACTGTACAAATCGGTACTATCTCAGATCCCACGTTGTTTTCAGCGTATACGTTTATTCATAATCGTTACGCGCGATTCCACGAACGTTACGAACGTTAACTGATACGCGCGGAATTAGTTAGAAATCGCCTTGGAGCAGATATATACTCGTGCATGACTTATCATCGCGACATCCGGCCATAAATGCGAGCGAGTAACGCGTGTTACGCAATTTTCATGCAGAAAAAAAACACGCGAATTCGCAAAAAAGAATCAACAGCATGTTCTTAGTAATTGTGCGATACGATCTCTTAGGAGGCGTATGATAATGAAGGAAAACTTTGCACTCTTTGCGCCGTAAGTTGGCGTTCATCGCTACCAGGTCGTCAAAGAATGAACACGATCGCTAGATAGTTTCTCTATCGCTCGATGAGGACGTATTATTATTTGCACAGTCGTCGTCGTAGGCCTTCGGCCGTTCTTTCTGTTACTCCCGCTTACAAGCTTTCTTGACGGAGAGAGAGAGAGAGAGAGAGAGAGAGAGAGAGATAGGATTGTAGAAAATATAATAAAATCACCCGTCGAGATGACCCAGATTCATCGCGATCTCGCTTACTTAGGGGCGTTGAACCGTATCGGAGCGACGACGGGTGCGATGCGTTACGTAACGATAAGAGTCGTCGCTAATGAAGTATGATATCGATGCGAATTCTACTCTCTGCGTGATATGTGAGAGAGAGAGACCTCTTTGCGACGTTGTTTCGCGAGTATCACCAGACGCCGCGTATCAGGCGCATGAAAAATGATAATAAGTTGAAGGTAGAAACGCCCAGGGTAATTTTCCATAGCGTCGTAGGTTTCGTGGCTATCTCATCGCGTTGTGCCTAGAATCTTCTTTTCTTTCGAGAACAGGGAGATAGTGAGAAGACGTTCGATTCGAGATACGCGAAGAGAAAGAGGAGCGCGCTTCTCGGACAGCGCGTTGTTTCGCACGTGAAGAGAATTGACGGGCAAGAGAGACCGCGCGAAATATCGCAAGAATAAAGCGATCTCATAACCGCCGGCCATCGTCGTCGTCAGTTTGACAAGCACACGCGGCCAGCAGCTGCCTCACACTGCGCTGCATCTGCCAGCCGGCCGACAGCTGCGCGTTAGCAGAGGCAGCTGTGTGTGAGGTGCCGGTCGGCCCAGATGGTAGAGCCGGAAACTGCGCGCATCGCCCCGTCTACCACATCCTTCACGAATCGGGAGAGATAAAGGGTCGGCGTAACTGGACGGACGAGCGAAAGTAACGACGGATTTCTTCTCATCGCGAAGAAAGGAAGACGGTACGAATTTCGCAGCGCGATTACTGTCGGACGGATCATATCGGAGGCGTGTTCGTTGCTGTTCTTCGCGATCGAGGAAAAGGAACATGCGCGATCAACCGTTAGATTTCGCTTCCGGGTTCCCGTCGAGATATTATAGTTGCTTCGAAGCGAAGAAACGTGGTGGTTAATCGACATACGGCGGAGACACATTGAGAGAAAGACATAGGATCGAGGAAATCTGCTTGTTGTGAAGAGAGAGAGATTAGCTTGCTAGGGAGGAGGGGGTTTTGCCTGTCAGGCGCGAACGTGGGAATTTTCCTTCGTTTTTCTGTTTTTTTTTCTTTTTCCTTTTTTTCCTCATTAGTTTCTAGGGTAATATGATCGCCTCAGAAAGGTGATCCGACGCGGGAGGCAAGGTAATTTCGGAGAGAGAGGAGCGACCTCTCTGTCAATGCTAGCGTTACTTGGAATCTCAAACTCGAATTCGTCATTCAGCATCTCGCGATCGCGCTGCTCCTGACGCGGTTTCATTTCCTTTCGCCTTTTGATATCCCCACGCGCCAGGTGCGTGACAATTGCGAGAGCTTCTTTCTTTGCTAGCTCGTCGAAAGAAAAATAGAGTCGTGTCTCTCGCACGAAACACAACATGTGTGTATCTCGCGTGCGCGCGCGGTGTAGCTGCCTGGAAGAAAGATCGGACAGATGCTCGCATTGATAGCGAAGGTCGTTGTTTTTCACCGTCAGAGACTTGTTGCCTTGAATCTAGTTTTCGTGCGGATCGTTTTGAAGGAAAAAGGAAAGCGGGGGCCTCTCGAGAGCCGATATTTGAATCGCTTCCTTCGAGTCACCGCGATCGATCTCTTACCGTTTTATAAACTCCGCGAATTTCGAAAGAGCACACGCGCCGTGGTCCATCCGTTCTGTTTGAAAAGTTTTACTTTGAAAGCTCTCTCGCACACTCACACATTTTTGGTTACGGTTTTACATTTCTCACATGTATACTAAAAGCATATTACACACACGACGCAACACATACATGTACACACATTGGTTTTCGAGTTTCGCGATCGGTCGCAGACGACGAACGATGTTGACGTGCTCGCGATTCTTAGGGCCGGAGTTGCGCCACGTTGTTTGCAGCGCGTAGACCTTTCTTTTTTCTCTCTCTCGTGAGTTTCTATCGTGAAGACACGAGATGCGTTCCCGGCGATGACCGGTAAAGGTAAACGCGCGCACACTTGCCCGAAGGAACGTCGCCGAAAAACTCTCTCTTCGTTCTTGTTTCCCTTCGCGTGGACAGCCCGCCTTCTGGAACCTTCGGCCGTTTCTTCCGGCAGTAACGCTCGCGTTTGCCTCTGCCGATCCGGGACCGAGAGTCATCCTCAGATCCCAAAGATAACGAAAGAGACAAAATCCAGCCCATTGTAGCCGTGACGTGTTTTTTTTGTTGGTGAACGGCACGACGTGTTGTTGTGTCGCGTAACGAGAATGCAAACGCGCACGCGGATGAGTAATACACGAAAAGAACAAACGAGAGGAAAGATCGCGCTTCCTGCGCGCGTGTCCTCGGCGATGACGGGTGTCACATCATTACGGCCCGATCGTCGATAGCTCGAGGACGCCGAATGCAGCCGGGTGCGTCAACGTACGGCCAGCCGTGCGCGGATACTCAGTAGATCTCATTGCTCTACATACGTCGAGGTCGCCTGGGGGTGTCTCGCGTCCTCCTTTTTTCCTCTCTCCCTTGTTTTGCACGACCGAGATAGCGCGAGGAATCCGATCGCCTCGCGAATTGCCTGCCTCTTTTCCTCTGTTAACCGTACACCTGTCTCGTTTCTCTCTTTCTCTCTACAAAACGCGCGCTTCTCGCATATCTGTCCACTACGGCTGGTCGTAAGTCGCGAAACCGGAAGCGGTCTCCCTGGGAACTTCCCTTCGCACGAGGACATGCCGTATCATGCGGTCGATCGATCGACCCGCCACTGGAAGCGTGATATGAAGGATCAACGAGATCCCTCGACATTACGTCTCGCGTTACCTCTCCCGCGTAGTATTCAGTTGCACATGTGCATTCACGTTGGGTTGCGGCTCTCTATAAGAAAAAAAAAAGAAAGAAAAGACAAGGGTTGTGGTCGGAGACGAACAAAAAAAGCACGTGCCACACACATATCTTGGCCGCGCGAGAGTGCGCGCGCGTGCCAAGAGCCAATTACCAATACGACATAACGATGTGTGAACAATTTATATATTTATATATATTACATATATATTTATATATAATTTTTTTCTTTGTCCATTCTCCGTGTATGCGTACACTCGATAGTTCTTAACCCATCTTGCGTTGTGCCATATTTTTTTAATTTTTTTTAGCGTAATTCGTCTTGCATGCCTTGCTTCCTTCGGTAGTGTAACTACACCCTAACTCTGCGGAAGTGCGCTAGCGCGGTGCGTTTTGCGCACGCGGCGACGCATACCACAGTAATACGTGCATGGTGGTGGTAGTTGAAGGTGGACATTGTGATATACTTCTCAATATAGACTATATATATATATATATATATCTATATATATATATATATATACATATATATATATATGTATATATATATATAT
>NW_014555562.1:193196-222829 GCF_001313825.1 Dinoponera quadriceps
TATATATATATATATATATATATATATATATATATGTATACACGTACTTCGTACATATAATATGCTTAACATTATTTATATAATACTGTTTTTTTTCCACTCGATTTCGCCTACACACACATATATATATATATATACATACACACATATATATATATATACATATATATATATACATATATATATATATACACATAATATATATATTTATAAAGATTACGTATAAACATATTTACATCGTTGTCATTATTGTTCATGGTATTGTACTTACTCGTTACTGAACTCTCGTTGTTGTTGTACCATGCCATGTCACAATTTTGCTCTGTATTTGCTCCCTTTCTCTGTGTTCTTTGACCCGCCCCAAGTGTCTAGGTAACGATGATGGAGAAGAGCTCGAGAGGTCAGTGCGAAGACGAGAGGGACGGCAGGGAGAAGCTCGTTGGCGGCTACGGTCGTGCAATTTCTCGACCGGAGCGATGTATAATACGGCTTCTCCCGGGGGTCACCCTCGAAAGAAGAATTCGATCCCGTAAGAAGAGAGAAGAGATCGGTAAGCGTGCCCTTTGCGCGTTTGCCGGTTCGCTGAGTTACAAGAGTTCCGAGGAACAAATTTTGCGTCTTCGTCGGCCGATTTGCCGCGAAGGCGTGTTCGCGGTAATCGCGACACGTATCGCGCTCTTCTGTTTTCTTTTTCTTGCGTTTCATCATTTTTTGATCGCTATTCTGCACAGAGACACGATGGTTTTTCTCATTCGGAAGTCATTTTTGCGACATTCTCGTTCGTTTGTTCGAGCTGGTATCTCAAAACTGATTTTGGAGTGGAATCGACGTATCTCGAAGGTTTTACGAGTGTGGCGATTGAGTCACCAAAATTACGCGTGGCGTTTAACACGTTAAGCGCCGCGGAAGTTCACGGGACTTCCCCGGTGAAATGTTCGTCATCGTTGAGAAACGCTGTATGAAAAAGCTCGGCTATCTGGAGACATTGGCGCTTAACGTGTTAAATCGATGCGACTTGTGCGCATTTTTACAGTATTTCGCATGTCGAATAGTACCCGTTCGTTCGTTTTTCGACGGGATGTTTTTTTTTTCTCTTTTTACCGTGTTCTCGCATTTTGCGGCGCGCGGTAAGTTTTCCATTCGATCCATTTTTCGCGCGTAGAGCAAAACTCTCGCACGTCGCGCAGCGCTTTTCGCATTCGCAAGAGAGAAGATCGAAGAAGGATACGCAGCCGTTTTTACTGGTAACGTATGGGTGGTAAGGTCTTGTTTAACGAGGTAATAAGAAAGGGAAAAAAGAAAGGATAATAATCCTAGCATTCAGGTAAAAAGGTAAATGCGAGCCAAAGTACTGGTCGACCTCGTATTATAATCGTAATCTCATGACCACTATATTCGCATAATTTATGCATACATGTATTTCGAGGGTCACGCATATTTAACACGTGCACGTAACTCGGTCGTTATCTGCATAATGGAGCGGTATGTGTTACGTATTGAACGTGTGTTCGACGGTATTACGAGTGAAAATAATCACGCTTGCAAGTCAGCGGTTCTTAATCGTTGGTAAGCTGATTAGAACCGTTTTTCGCAGGCGATAATCGTATTTTCATTTGCGATACAGATTTTTTTTCTTTCTATTGTACACTCTTCCCTTCCTTCGCAAACGGTGTGTTTGGATGAGAAGATGTGAGTGCGTGAAAGGAAGACTATATGTTCGATGAATGTCCGCAAACGTCCAATGTATGATCGGAATTGTTAATTTCAGCGTGTTGATGCATTTTTCTTATTTTTTCTTTTGTATCGTTTTGTGTTATTTCTCGCGGGGTATTATCGGTGATAAGAGACCGAGTTTCTCTCTTATTTTCTTCGGCAACGACGAGAAAAACCTAAGGCGATATAAAGGCTGGGATATGAAGAAACGATTTTTTACCTTCCATCGTTATTATTGGCTGCGTTTCATCAGAATTTCAGAGATCCTGTTTTTCTCATTACCGAGTTGGAGGAATGTTTTAATTTTCCGATTTCGATATGCAGTAAATTAATAGCGGACTCTGAACTTCAGAGAATTCGCGCTGCAGGAGTGCTCGGTTTTCTACTTACCATTTACGAGGAGTTTGAGAAATTATGATTCTGCGCCGTGTTTTGCTGAATTCAAGCTGAAGGTGTTTGGGAATAGCATCTTTTTTTGCTTTTCGCAACTTTCCGGTTCAGTTTGACTCTGTGATATTTGCGCATTGTTATTTTTCTTGAATCTCCGTTAATGGACTGTCGTCCATTTTGGCGACAGCGCAAGAAGAAAGAAGATTATGCGAGAAGAAGAAAGAAGCAGATGCTTTGGCGAATGAAGAGGGTCACGGATGACGTCGTTCGGTTTCCGAGACTCGTATTGAGACTTGGAAATAGGTAAACAATTTTGATCATGATCGAATCTTTGAAGATCTCCGATTTGTGGGATTTTCGGATCTCGAGAAAGATCGTTTATGTTTTATGTTGCTTTCTCTTCGCTTTTTTGTTTGTCTTTTCACTTGACACTTTTCGTTCGGCTCAGCCGAGGATATGTTCGCGATATGTATGTTCTCTCATCTGCAAGAACTTCAAACGAAGGTGGGTGTGTTCGAGTTCGAAGGTCTCGCTTTTTGAGCTTTCGAGTGAGAAGACGTCAAGATGTCTCAACGTGGACTGAGTATCGATTGGATGGTATAGTATTGGTAAATCTTTGGTAAATAGAGTAAGATTCGCATTTGCACTTATCGATTAATTTGATATATATTTGGTAAATCGTACTATAAGTTATCATAATCTAGATATAATCTGATTTGTGCCCGTATTTTCACATATTTTGAATTTATGTTTAACGCAATTTCTACATGCTCTTTTGACCGATTGATACAGATTTTTATCATTATACATGATACTCCAAACATACATGAGTCGAATTACATCGATTTCGCGCGATTCCTAAATGTTTGACTAGATTTTATAGATATGTTTTATTTCTATGGTCTTCTCAAATTAGGTAAGCGCAGAAATTACGATATCTTTCCTCGTGATATTTATATGAAAACTATTTTCTACGTGTGCAAGAGATTTGAACTCAATACGTATATGATGAATGATTTTCTTGTATGTGTTGGTTGAGTCGAGTGTATGTGTATATGAGACAATGATATATATCATGTATATAATGTGTTTATTTACAGAGAAAATTTGTTTATTGTTGTTCGACGCGTTTATCGCGGTGTACTTTATCGTTTCTGCTTTACGAAAATTTTCAATGGAATTTTTGAATTTTCGTATTGTTAAATAGTGAATTATGAACTATTGGCCGGATACTATATATTATTTCAAATTTTATTTTGTGTGGATCGGCATATGGCAGCTTTCAAGAATGCGCATTTTGCTTTTTTGAGAGCGAACTTCGTCAGAATTGGATAGTCGCAAGAATGTGGGTGCCACTTTCGTGATGAACTACACTGGTGTTCGCATGGTAAAAGGTAAAAAGGTATGATACTTGCGTAAGTATTTAGTCTTGTGTGTTGTATCGGTACGCAAGACGCTCTTCCACTATACTTACATACATATATTTTTGGCAGAAATAGAATGCGTATACGATATTGCAATGCGCGGTTTTCGTAATATTTTAATTTCAAGCAGCTAAATCTTTCGATAGTTATCGAAAAACTTAGTTTCACAAACATGCAAGTGGTTTTGAAAATATTACATCTGCTATAACGTAGATATCAATATTTTTGATACATTCTTGCGAGATTTATAAATTGTGAGACATTACTATTTCTGCCGTTATAATAATTTTTATTACATATGCTACATATATATATATATATATATATATATATATTTATATATATAAAAGATATTCTCTTGGCACGTTTCTCCGATTATTTTTTTTACTTACATTTTGTCGAAATTATCCCATCAGGTGTCGTATTCTGAAGTCGTCATTAATTGTCTCATGCATTCGGGATACGATGGATGGAACAATTTTTCATTATCTACGTTGTGACAAGCGATGGACATTTCAATGACGTTTGTCAATCGGTAAATTTTGACAAATTTGTTTCACAATTCTCATCGATTCGGCGCGTTTCGATCGGAAGATTGCTTTTTCCGTTGATCTTATCACGTGAATTTGATTCACCCAAACTCGTTTAGCGAGAAAATTGCGCCACGTTCGCCATTGAAAGTCGCGCAATGATCGCTAAACGAAGACAAATTATCGCACCGTTGACGGTGTTTATCCCCCTTCCTCTTTTCCCCCCGCCCCCCTGCCTTTATCCTTGGATATCTCTTTGTTCCTGTTCCTATCTTGCACATTTAAACTTTTCAGCTTCTCGACGTGTTACGGGTTGCGTTAAAAATGTTCGGTTAAAGACTGGGCTCTGTCCCCCTTCACACGTCTTTCGTAATTACGTCATCCTTACACGAGTCACGATGTGTGAATGGAATGTCTAAATTTGAGTGGTTCGGTTCACAAAACGGGGGGGGGGTGTAAAGTTACGTTGTTGAAGTTAATCGCGCGCATGCAAAATTGATAAGATCGCGAGATTGTTGCAAGCCGCATTCTTGGATTGGTCGGATTCTAAGGCGCCAGATTACGAGCGATCTATCGACTGTGGTTCTTGCACTGCTCGCGATCGGAGGGGGTGGGAATTTTGTTCATGTTCGTTAGCGAGAATTATAGGGAGCCTCATCGCCATGTTACATATAATCGACATGTAATTAAATGAGCGGGGTTAAAATAATTGTTTCCCGATTCGCACGGAATTTCCGTTTCTCGGTAACACGATGGATTCAGCAGGTTTGACTAACGGATTTTTCTTAAAGCTGTTCGATAAAACTTTTGAATATCTCAGTACGCGTTATATATGGACACACAAAGGAGCATTCGGTTATTTGACGAAGAGCGACGCAAATAATGGCAAGATTCCGTTTCACGCATCAACTGTGTCGCTCTTCGCGGATACCGAATGACGCTGAGATACTTTTTGCGAGATCGAGTTGCGCGATATCGAGAATACGTGATCAACAGTTTTAATGAAAACCACGTTAGGAAGTGCCGCAGGATGTGTGAAAGATGTGTGATTTCTGTGAAACAAGCGTGGGAAGCGATTTGCATTCTCGAGGAAAGTGGCACCGCGTTTGTACTTGCACGCACACCTTTTCCACGAAAATTCAAATGAGTATCCTACGCGAGCTGCGATTTTTAAAACTGGTAGTAAACTCGTTGCGGGTCTCGCAGAGGTCTCAAGCCCATTTTAAATCTCGAGCTCTACGCGAGTTCACAGAAAATCGCATCCTCTCGCCATTTGATGGATCCCTTCGATCATCCGATTCTATTCGTTGCACGCAGGGCTGGATTTAATCGCTTCGCACCCGAAAGTACAGGCTCTCGTGAAATCGCGATCCTTTTTTGATCCCCTCGTTGTTCACGAACATGTAAACCGCGAAATTGACTGCTCGCCGCTGATAACGACGTCCGTGACTGACGCAAATACGACTTCGGCAAGTACAGGGCGCATTTACACGCACGAGACGGTCCTGCAACCGTCACGTTTCAACACACTATTGACGTTTACGTAACGGGCAACCACAGACATACAGACTCCGTATTAGACGCTTCCGCGGAGCGACGAAGAGTAGCTCGGCCACCACGTCGCAATCATTGCCGTTCTACTAATCATTGCTGCGCAGCGATCGTTATTAGCGCTGCAATGCTTTGCGCGGGTGACGACTGCGACCGATTGCTCCTCGCAGAAGCAGCTAATTCCGATGGGTGTTCGGTTAAAAGCGACGATTCTCTCTCTCTCTCTCTCTCTCTCTCTCTCTCTCTCGAAAAAAAAAAAAATCTCGCGTTCTTACGTCTCGATCTTATCCGACCGCTCTTTATCTCGACGATTTAATCCGTATCTTTGCGATATTTGTTGTACGAGACTGGACGAGACAGAACCAGACTTGTAATCTGTGATGACGGAATATGCCGGTTGACGACGTTAGGCGTGTATGCTCGCGCGTCAGGGACCCACACGGTGTTTCAGAGTCGGTTCTCCGGTATCGTTGCTCACGCTGTGACCGACGTTATTCGGTCCAGTACTCCCTGGACAGACACCTGCGGTACGAGTGCGGAGTGGAGAAACAATTCGTCTGCGGGACCTGCCATCGTCGCTTCACCAGGTTGGACATCATGCGGGTGCATCAGAAGAGAACGGGCCATCATGTGGCGCCCTACTTCAGGGGTCGGATGTCCGAATCGAGCCAGGACTGCGCGGAGGCTGTGGTCCGGAGGAGATACGCGAACGAGGGTCATTGGCAGCGACAGTAGCGGCAGCAACAGCAAAAGCGGCGGCAGCTTGTCGATTCATCGTAGTCTTTCTCCTCTCCGCTCGTGTCGTCCAATTTTCTCTCTTTGTCGGGTACTTCGGCGTCGTCCAGAAAGATGAGGC
This sequence comes from Dinoponera quadriceps, assembly GCF_001313825.1. NCBI lineage: Eukaryota > Metazoa > Arthropoda > Insecta > Hymenoptera > Formicidae > Dinoponera > Dinoponera quadriceps. Next base: position 199,661 of record NW_014555562.1, read on the forward strand.
GTCCACGTCGTCGCGACGCCAAGCACGAGTTTCCCCGTCTGCGTGACTTGCGCTCGTGCACTAGGTAACAAATTCAAGATATTAGTCTTTCTTCTCTTGTGATTCCTCGTAGTTTCGTCGAACGATCGATCGTCGTTGATTGCTTTCCATGGGTGCGATGCGACGTTTGGTCGCTCGACGGAAACCGGGAATCACGGGGTTGTATGAGCTTCGAGTCGGCCTTCGAGCGGTAACTTCAGATTTTTCAGGTTTATCCTTGATTTCTGTTTTTAAGTTGCTTGCAATTACTAAATTTCTTTTGTTTGTACTGTGGAGAAGCCGATTTGATACTTCGTATATCTATGAATGACTAGTGTTACTTCTTGAAGGAGTTATTTAGCCGAGAAGCGCATGTTGATTAATTCAAGAAATGAAAAATCATTTCTTGAATTTAAATGAATCGTCTTGGCTCGTGACGCGTGCGATATTGCTGCTACGTTCGGTCAAATTTATTCTTCGAGACATTCCTGGTATCTCTTAGGTTAATTCAAGATTTTTTGTTTTCTCTTTATCGATTCGATTGAATTCACATTGTTTCTTTTAATTATCGACGTTTTTATACATAACAATCGAGACGGTAGAGAAATCAAAATAGCGAATTTGATGATTTTATTTACAGAAAATTTGTTATAATTCAAATATACTTTTTGAATATAAATATTTTGTACAATTATTACTGTACATAAATATTTTTTCTGTAAAAGACGGGTCCAAATCCAAAATTGTAAGAGGCAAGCCCGGGAAGAGTAAACGTCTCGTGAATATAATCGGCGTTATTGATCACTTTTGTAAATCGGTCCGTGAAAAGCGATAAGCGGCGTTTAATCGCCGATCATTGTTACAATAAATGGCTAATTGTTGCGAAATGTCAACCAGACGTCTGTGTTGTAGTGATGTTTTCACTTTTTTCTTGTTTATTTCTATCTGGAAATAGTATCTAATAGTTAATAGACGGTCTGCGAGTGCGCTCGAGATACTCGAGATTCCTCACGATTTTTATTCTTTCGTAAAATCATCCTTTGAGTGATACTTTCACACGACTTCGAGTTCTGCGTGCTCACTCGCCGGCCGCACGAAATTCTCTTTATTCGAGCTTAACTGTCTGTCTAACGACAATAAGTTCGTAATTTGCGAGTTACGATTAAAGAACAAAATAGGAAGACGAGGAAACAGTCGTGTCCAGGAACTTCGTCACGTCGTTGTGAAAATCATTTATTTTTCTCCAATCGGGAATTTTTGCAACATCTACGATTTCCAAATGTGAACGTTGCAGGCGAATATATACTTTCGATGATTTATTTCATCGTCAGATCAGCTGGTAGAATATTAGAAAATCTCATCGAGATTTTCACCACATTTTGATCGACACGGATTTGTCACCGATGTGTCATCGTTTCTTCTTTCGTTGTCTATTGTTCCGTGTGTTCGCGTCTCAGCCGATCGATTTATTGCTCTCCACGATGTGATAATTAAGCCTTCTGAATAATAATTTAATAATGTAAACACTTTCGGCTGATGCGCGTGCACGAGTACGCGTTGTCTCTTCACGTCCTTCTCATTCGTTCATATCGATCACGCCGATCTGCATCCAGTGTGTCTCCTGACACCCGTCAATGCGAATCTACGACGATGGACCAGTGCAAAGAAGAACAAATAAAGAAACTTTTGAGCAAAAGCTCCTTGTTTCTCGTTTTCATTACGCAATACCCTTTACCTAGCTTTTCAGGTATACTATATCATACGGCTTATGAAGCATTTTCATGTTACTAACTTAGACGTGGTGAGCTACTCGAACCTTCATATCATTGAAATTTTCCACGAAGAATCTCACATTATCTGATCGTCACTCTCAAGAGATTATTATTTGAATGTTTTCTTAACAATTGAATTGGTCTCTTCAATGTCAAGTAATCTTTGAAGAATCACTTTGAAACTATATCTAAAATCATCATTATCCCCTTTGAATATGCACATCTCTTTTTGTACGAATGACCGGGAAACATAAAATTTGTGTGCGATAGCACACACGGGAGGATATTTTAAAATGATATTGTACTAACACATTATTCGTCTCAAAACATTTTAGAATAACTGACGACTGCGAGACCGAGTTTTGCGCGCGGTTTCATAATTGTTTAACATGTTATAATTGATTATTAACCGAACATAAAATGCACACCATGTAGAGAGAAAAAGTTTCGAAAATGCGGCAAGGGGGAGAGAGAGAGAGAGAGAGAGAGAGAAAGACACCTCGTGTTGTACTTGCAAGAAAAGTTCTAGAGAAAAGAATCCATGAGAAATTGAACGTACCTTGTCGAATGCGCACATAGAGAGAGAATGTTCGAGGTGATAGTTGGCCGATGATGATGCTTGCAGCTGCCACGCGCTGTTGGTTGCAGTCGACTACTACTGGGCTGCGTCGGCAACCCATAGCAGATTACTGCAGACTCTCCTGTCCAAGTTGCGGTCGCAGCTACAAGTATCGAAGCGGTCTGCTGGGTCATATCACCGAGTGTCTCTCGAGACGAGAGAAAGTGGACGTTGATTTTCGTCAGCGGCAGGAACAGCAGGAATGGCAGCAACGTCATCTTCATCATCATAATCGCCATAAGCAGCAACAGCAAGGAGATCGCTCGTACGAGCGGCAGCAACAACCGCATCAGTCGATCACCTCGAAGGACGTTCGACTGCTATACAAGTTCTGGACACCGTAAACGTTTGTAGCTCGCGGATAAATAAAACGGATAAATAAAAAACGACAGTCAAGATTTTCATGTCCGTCGCGTTAAATTGGCTCTTCTTGAATTTCATCTTCAACTGCGTCACGGCAGAGATACCCAAATTTTCCTAACGTAGGTCGTAAGATCCCACGTTTCTTGTGGTAGCTATCCGGTTTTTCAATTTTCACTGTTTTTCTTGCTACTCTCTTGGCGAAAGTAGATGGTTGGTCGTTAATTGCCGATTTTCTTATTTTTGTTTAACGTGTCGCTTCGAGAATCTTGAACGAAGTTGTCTTGTTTAGGTACGAAGTACTTTATATATATATATATATATATATATAAAGTACAGGGTATTTAATCCCGCGAAATGTTCAAATTTTCACTTTATAAGTATCGGTTGATTATGAATATTAGTTGATATTGTCAAAATATATGTTAATAATACGTATATAATACATATTGCACGTATACAGTTTCAATTAATTATTAACTTTTACTTTGTGCCTCGTTCAATTTTTTCTACTTTTTCTCTTATTCCTTTAAATATACGGAACAGAGAACGCTTCCGTGCGTTAAAATAAAAATCTATAAACTTCCTTGTAAAACTAAGTAAATTGATAAATTAAACTGAATTCCAGATTTGCTGAATCAGCTTATAAGGGTGCTGTAGAAAGGACGAGAGAATTATGTGTAAAAAAAACGAGGAATACAGTTTGTTCGATCAAGCTCGATATATGGTATATACATATATATTTTCAGTAATATATGTACAATTTATAAAAAAGAATTGACTTTATAAATATTATTAAAACGGTTTAAAGCTGATCTTCGTTAACTAAGCGGATGTGCCATCCCGGTGCACGTTGTTGTTATTGCAGCGTTTTTTTGTACATAATTCGTTCTATTAATATCTGATGAACGATGAAATAAATGAAGTCTCGGTAATGACTGTTGATGATGTATATTGCATGCTGACATTTTGTCATCCAGCCGAACGTGAGCTTCGTGATTGTCAATGTAGCGAATAAATGTCGCCGGTTTAAAGCAGAGGAAAGTAGAGGCAACGTCTCGAGCGTCTCGCCGAAGGGTTATCATCCTCTTCCGAATCATTGTTGCGACAGAATATCGCGTAACTTCAGCCAGTGTTACATTCATTCGTCGTGGATATGTGTTGGGTGAAACAATACCAGGAGGCATACTTTACGTTGGGTTGTATTAATTACATCACGGGTGTAAAAATGGACGCACTAATAAGAGCAGCTCATTTTGGTGCAGCATGTAAATAACAACAGCCCGAAATAACGAAGACTGTGCACGAGGGTCTGCTTACGTGAAGGGAGAAATAAACTGAACGTTTTTTCGGACAATAACATGTGTTTATGTGTATTATTGAAATTACATTTCTTGCACTTTGTTTCTATATATAATAACTAATATTGCTCTATTCAAAATTTTCACTTGTCCCCTTTGAACATTCGTAATGCGCACTATTGTCGCGACGTTCTTAGTATGCGGTATATTTTTTCTCTTTGAAGATAATATATAAAAAATATATACTTCTGTTTTATTTTATCTCTCTTTCTCTGTCTCTCGAATAAACTCAGAAATATAACCAAACAAATCGAATACCTGTTGTATTATTTTTAGCGTAATCAAGTTTCCATTGTTGTGCAGCTAAATATTTTGTCACATGCATTGATATATATATATATATATATATATATATATATATCAATGCATGTGACAAAATATTTAGCTGCACAACAATGGAAACTTGATTACGCTAAAAATAATACANATATTATCTTATTAATTTAGCCACATAGATATTTCCCAATAAATGTGATATAGCATCTTACAATTCGACATATTTAACGTCAAACGTAGTCGTACGGTATCAAGTTTGATTTGTCTCATATATGAAGTTATTCCAGCCTAAGAATCAGATTCTTAGTGTTGTAAATGATGCGCGGTCAGTGTACCGAGTCAAAGAGTACACGAGAGGATTGAACGCGTGACTGGAATCATTCCCGGTCCCGCGACTTCCTGGCGAGAGTGGAGCTTTTTGCACAGTCTTCCCCTGGAGCGAGCTTAATTCAGTATTGTCCACACGCTTGGTTCGAGCTTATTTTCCTCCGTCGACGAGAAAGAATCACTGAAACAAGAACGCAAGAGAGAGAGAGAGAGAGAGAGAGAGAGAGAAGGGCGGGATTATAGGGCGCGGTGTCTCAGCCGAGTGTGTTTTGTAGTTTTTGGCAATAAAAGAGACCCGCGCGAATGCGGAAGGGCTCGTGGTACGTACGGCCGGAACCCGTATGATGTAAAAGGCCTACATGTGTGCTTGCAGTCAGCCCCGCGACGGCGTTCGTCCCGGCCGGCGGCGGCGATCCGCGATTTCGGTGCCTAATGTGCGGACGAGGATACAGGACAAAATCGTCCCTGACTCGGCACTCCAGGTACGAGTGCGGTCGCCTTGGCTCCAGGTACACCTTCACCTGCACCCTTTGCGGCAAGTATTTCTGCAGGCCGGACCACCTCAAGCAGCACATCCTCAACATCCACGGGGGCGCCATCCCCAAATAACCGCGGCTGTTGTACCTCTCCTCCTTCGGCACGTAGGAAGCAGCATCCTCGATCGCTGTTAGTTCGTTCTGAATTCGTTGGTTCGAACGTTAGCTGACGACGTGGTTCCGGGCTGCTGCGGGATTGGGGAGGAACATCTATACCACACTCCGAGAGGAAAGATTTTATATTTTTATTACGAAAGAGTGTGCAAATGACAAGAGCAGTTGAATCAAATTCAACTTTGAATTCGGGTTGAAGTCGGGAATTGCTTACGAATTTCGGGAACGTTTTTATGTAAATTATTGTTTATGTGGTGCCAAACTTCTATGATGCAATTTATAGCCACATACATGTGTCATTGAACCTGTGCTTTCGCGTCTTTCAATTAACTGAGTTACCTTAGATGACTTTTTCGAATAGTTTCCACATGAAATTGCACATGTGACGTTTCAAGTTTTATGTTAGAAATGATTTTTTCCCCGTTGTTTATCGTGAAGTTTTATATTTTAGTCGTATTCTTTTTGCTTTTATTTTTTTTATTGTCCAAAGGAACACCAAAGGGAATTTTTGTTCTGGATTAGGAGTAGAGAGTTTAGTTATTGCTATTGTATATGACCTTACGACTTATATTACTTATTTTATTTTTACTAGAAAACTTCTGCTTATAAATATTTCTTAACGATTAATTTGAATCTCAAAGCATGTAAATATTTTCGTTTCGAAATCGTGCGTATTCTCTAACACTATACTGGACATTTTTTCGATTACGTTTAAATTTTTTTCAGTCACATGCGGATACTACGTTCCTGAATCTTACGTTCTTCAGTTTTGCGGTATAGCAACATCAATTCGTTGTTAGTACTAATAATTTTTTTTTATGTGTTCCAAGACGTAGTATATCTAGTTGTAAATGCTCAATTAGATTTTTTTCTTTATATGTGACGAGATGTTTAATGTATAGAACCGAAGATAAGTGAAATGCGGTGAAGTCAATTAATGATTGTCGCGTGTATGTTCCGTTATACACGTTTGTGCGCGTTTATAGGGATGAACTGCCAAATAGCCTGAACGTGAATGCCAAATGACTAATATTCCTATTTTTCTAGTGCAATATACACGTTTAAGTTATTTTATATAGGTATACATGTGTGTGTATGTGTGTGATAGGCAAATACATGTGATGGATTAATGTATCAGCGCGAGCAGAGTCTAGAATAAGACTATTATCCACGTGGTGGTATAGAAGCGAGTCCCTCGCGTCTATTTCTGCTTTTGTTGAATTTTTCCAAGTGTGATATAATAATTTACTTTTATATCTAAACCGCTGTAAGTTTTTGAAGTAATAAAAAAGGTACTAAATTAAACACATGGCAGTTCGCAACGTTTTGCGGTGAGGTGCGGAGCCGGTCTTCGGCTGATTTGAGATGCATTAAAGCGAGTCAAGTCTATGTGGATAACATAAGCGAAATAAAGAAGGGCGGCGGGGAAGGGGAATATTTTGTTTATACCGAGTCACGACGCGTGCAACGATTGCATATGCGTCATCGAGAAAGAAATCATCCAAATGCATCTCGATATTATCTTTTTAGAAAAGTTCACCGTGAAATATCGCGAACTCTCACGTTCTGGATATTTACACTTTATTTACAAGTTATAGAATTAATATATGGTATTTTTATATGGCTCTCATTGGAGTGGTGCAATGTGCAGGTTTCGGTTTTTTTCTTTGAATTAATATATTGAAAATTTAAGGAATCGTTCTCGTACCGGGTATACGATGATTTGAAGTTTCAGCAGATAGAAAGCTGAGACGTTAGAATAAATACATATTTTGATTTATTGGAATTTTCTTTTATCGGAGGCGTTATTTAAATGTGCCGATCGCATATATAGAAAAGCGTGTCTTTGAGGGCGACAGACTATGATGTATGTGTGTGTACGGCGATTTTTCTGACGTATCTATATTTGAGGCTATAAACTATATGCGTATATGTTATTTTGATATATGTGAGAGGAACACATAAGAGGTTTACGTTGTTTTACAAGACATCGACACATGTATGTTACCGTTATTGTTGAGCACTGATTCTGCAGGTTGTTACTTATCGAACTTTATAAATTTTTATGGAATTTCAATAAAAAAAATAACATTAAGCAGTCTTCGTTTTTTAATTATTCATTGAATCTTCCTGGAATTGTCCTCCTATTCTTCAATCTTTTTTTCTTTATTGTATATGTTTGTCATATATTTATTTTCTTATCAAATAAAAGACAATGAATTGCTGTGACAATCAAAATCGTTTCCTAATACACTAAACACGATATTCGATTCGAAACAGTTGGCTTTCAAGTTTTATGATTTACTTAGCAAGGTAAGGCCTATATGGAATTTTTTAATCCGAAATAACGAAAATAGTTGCGTCGCAACAATATTTTACTTCTTTTTTGCGTCATAGTAATTTTTTAAAATTTTATACAGTTTTGTACGCGATACGAAAATGGGTCGATTGTAGATAGAAATTTTACAGGAATTGAACAAGCGATTGCTGAAGCATCTAGACGAGGCAGTTCTTAATTTGATGAAAGCTTAATAAAAATTTGTATTTTTATTGTTAAGAAAAAATTTTGAGAACAAATTTAATGACGAAATGAAATAGACTAGACAAGTTATGACTATCATTTTTTTTCGCTACTTCTTCTGAAAATATATTGCAAATATATTGAATGCACTTAAAATATTTTCTGCACATGTGTACACGCGTATAATAATGTTATTTTTTGCCTGTAATCACATACGTATTTTGTTCACCAAATTTAAAAGTTACTGGTACTCTTCACAATTTGCAGTGTAATTTTTGGCAATCAATTTTATGGTTTTTGAAAAGATTTCTTGGAGGAAAGACTTTTTGTCTTAGAAAATCTTCTTTTTCCTTTTTTATCTTTCATTGAGCACGACGTACACATTAAGTCAGCAAAAAAGCAACAGTCTTCAACAATGAAATAATCGTGCGAAAAGTTTTTTTCCGATATTTGTTTACTTTATTACTTGGAAATCTAAAGTGGGCATGGGCATTTACATTCCTCGTTGTTCCTCGGTGTTCTTCTTCGGTTCCCGGAGTAGATCCTCGCGAGGACTGACGTTACTTCGTTTTATGTTTCTTTGCAGACGTATCGTACGCGCTCACCACATTCGGCAAGCATCTGTGTTTGGAATGCGGCATACTGTACAAGAATCATTCGTCCCTGCGCAGGCACGTCAAGTATGCCTGCAGGTCGGCCAAGTTGAAATGCGTTTGTAAGCTCTGCGGAAGAATCTACTCTAGGCCTAATACCCTCACCGAACACATGATCAAGAGGCATGCTCATCCGAATATGGACTTGGTGAATTGATAAGCGGTACCGCATGACGATCTCTCTCATCTCGTTTATCGTCCGGCAAGTCCTCGTCGATGAGGTCCGCGTTATATTAAGAAGTTCTTGGTGCAAACGAACTTCAACTACGATTATTTGTTCAGCTAGTTGTTAATGTGCTCTTATTTACATCTCCGAAATTTCAATTTGTTTTATCTTGCGTTATATTTTGATATTTTTACTTTAAGAAAGAATTTGTTTTTGTAAATTTAATTCGTACAATACTCTTCATAGGGATGATCAACCGGGAGCATTGCCTACGATATGTCTGATGCGTAATTATGAATCGAGTAAAATCTCGAAGATATAACTCGATGAAAAGTCCGAAATTTTTTTTACGAACGCAAAATAATATATAAACGATTGTTTATAAACGGAGCATTTGGACGGAGTCCAACGGAGTTAAAGCGTTTTCATAAGTTAGAACAATCTGTTAAGCGTTAAAAAGTTAATCGGAAAATTGTTATTATTTATTCGCAGAAAGCGGTTATTTAAGATACGAACGAAAATAACACATGTAATTTGGATAAATTTTAGTTTCGAATAATTATGCTATGTGTGTTTCTACGTTGTTTTAATAAATTAATGAAATAACAGATGTGCATCGCATTATGCAAATTACTAATTTTCGTGTATCGCCATATTTTAGTGCTTTTGATATAAATCAATGTCGACGTGTGTGTTTGCAAAGCAGATACTCCTTACCACAGTTTGCACAATTTGTTCCATGTAAAAAACAATATTTTCGACTTTTGTATTCGCGCGCGCATGATTCAACTAAAATCGACTTCCATCTCACACTCTTCCTTCACTTCACATATATATATATATATATGTGTGTTTTCTAATTTCGTTTATCAGAAACTCATCCACCGAAGATCGGCATATTTCACAAGCAAGAAGACTGCGAACACCATCGAGTATGTTTATAATAATGATAATAATAATATATCTTATTTTTCGAGGTTTTATCACGGTAACTAAACAAATTCTGAAAAAGAGGCTCACAGTTATTCGTCACTGAAGATCATGGCGATGGCGACATACGAAGAACTCACTTTAAACCACGAGTCATTCATTTAGAGATAATGCCTTCTCCCTTGGTTTAACACTGAAATATTCGTGTCCAGAAGATTATTACGTTTTTAGTAATGGGATAGTAGTTGTGTAGTATACCCGACTTCTGGAAGATCGCGTAAGGATGAAAGAAAGAAATAGATAGGGAAAGAAAAGGGGGGAGAGAGAGAGAGAAAGAGAGAGAGAGAGAGAGAATGAGAATAAGAGAGAAATATACCTTGCTTGCATGCTTCGAGCGCTCGCGAAAGTGAATTGTGAGACTCGCGTCATCCACAGATCGCAACATTCACACGTTTGTTTCCTTTCGGACCTGCTTGCAGCATACTGGAACGAATACTCGCTGCTCCAGGACCCTCTGATCTTCCACCAGTCGTTCGACCGACACCAGCCGCAGCAACAACAGCAGCTTCCATCTTCTTCGCAAGGTCACGTCTGCAAGGATTGCGGCAAGACCTACAAGCAGCGGAACGCTCTCTGGCGGCATTACAAGTATGAGTGCGGCAAGAGTCCCAGGTTCCAGTGTCCTTACTGCCGCTATCGGACGAAACAGCGTTCCAACATGTACTCGCACATCAAGCACAAGCACATCGGTCTCAAGATCTACGCGATCGACCTCGAAGCGGACAATTAAGCGCGAATTAGGCGCGAAAAGTGTAATTACTGGCCCTTACGTTGGTTTGTAGGACAAAATCGTGTATTTGTACGTTAGTACAGTTTTTATATTTTTAAACCGTGTGTTAGTTTTCGTAAAAGTAGATTAATGAGCTTGATGAGCTTCCGTTTAGACGAAGAAAAATTGAGAAATAATGATTCGTAATAGTAGACCTACTTTCTACGATTTGTTGCTGATTATTGAAAATCTTCGTTCCGTGCTGTATACGATGAGAAATGACAGAAAAAAGAAAATGTATAAAATGCGACACTTCTTTGTTATTTGATAACAAATCATCGACGATATTTATTTATTTTAAGTAAACAATTGACTTGTGCAAGTAAAAACTTAATGTTTATAAGTTTTTGTTAAACGTTGCAACCTTAATACTGAATTAGCTTTATTGCACTTTGGATTATTATAGAAAGTTGAAATAAAAAAAAATTATTCAAATATTTTATTATTATATATTTTTTATTATTATATATTTGTATCTCTTTTGCTTTCTCGTTATATACAGAAGGATCTAGAATCTAACGGTCAGTGTGCCAATAATGTCGAAATGTAGGTACGAAAATGTTTTATCAACAGATTATAACAGAAACTTGAAATATAAGAGATGGGAACTGCGCCAAACTCGATGTTGATATGTCAAGGTGTAAGAAAAGTTTGGCGATGTTTATTATTTTTTTATATTTATTTTATATTTCTTTTTTACATTTACAATTTAGCTACTCATGCGTTGCACTATTTGAGTTTGAATTTCGGGTCTGCTATATAAGACAAACCAATAATTTTTAGTACCTTGAGTATCTCCAGAACTATGGGACTAGAAAAAATTTCTACAACAAAAGTTGCACGGCAAGGAAGAGGAAGTCATCATATGGTAGTAATGGTTTTTTTGTAGATGGAATCCTCATAAATAAAATCTTATCTATTTTATGTAATTTCGAAGATATTTAAGGTATTAATTAATTATTTATCCATCCCTTGTAATCGTTTCAAGTATTTTACTGCTAAATATTTGAGATGAGCACGGCACAAAAAGAACGTCAATATGAATATCGTAAAACTGCTGAACCGGTGATGAAATATATTTCTTAAAAAATAACACTTTTAAATCGGTTAACGCAAACTAATTTTTAGTATAACTACAGATAGAAAGTTGAATACTGAAATAAAATCGGTGAGGTAATATCGGTTCTAGACATGTATCTAAATTATCTTTATTTTTCGACAAGAAATGTTTCTTCTTTCTGCTTGAACGATAATTACGGCGAAATAATTCCTAAAATATTGGTGAAGGGTGCAACAAAGCGGACGTGAATTATCCCATTGTACTAATCATTGCAGGAGGTATTCGATCTTCAGGTGTGTTTCGAGCATGCGAGCCCTAATATGTTGTTTCATCCTCTGTGCCTTTTTTCCTTACGAGTCACGAGTCAGTAATTAAAGATCTATCGTTATCAACTCTGCGACTGATCGTTCAATCGTTGCACCCTCTCGTTCAATTCTCTTGTTGTTATCTGTTGCAGCCTCATCACTCAACTGCTGTCACAACATCGGCGAATATCGTTGCCGCTTCTGCAACTGTCCGTACTCGACGTTGAGTCACCTGAAGCGTCACTTGACCATTGGCTGCTTCATGGACCCGTTCTTCCCGATCGAGTTGCGGCGCAATATGAATGAGTCCAGGAATTACGTGTGCCCGAAGTGCTCGCAGGGCTATAAGAACAAACGCACACTAGACACGCATCTGCGTACCGCGTGCGGCCACGAGCCTAAGTTTCAGTGCCCGTATTGCAGCCTGAAAAGCAAACATGGAAACAACATCTACAAACATATTAGACGTAAGCACAAAGGCGAGGATCTCTTCATGATAGTCGAGCAGGATAAGAAATAAATTTGACATTTTGTTTCCTTTTCTCCTCTTTTTTCTTTCTTCTTCGTCAATTGACTGACTTACTTAGTTTATACTTGCGTTTGTGTTGAGCGAACTGCAAGATGCGGTTGGTATTGTTGGGAGAAACGTTGAGCATGTTTGGAAGAAGTGGACGGGCATCCGTTCCTTAATCTTAATTTTTAGGGAGTTTCGTCCGACGGGGATTTCTGACATTTGACAATGAAACTTTCCAATGAAACGTACAAATCAACAATAACTTTGTAATGGATCGCTTAAAAAAACTGCGAACTCCCTTAATCTTTAATCGGAAATAATAAAAAGCGAAAAGGGATTAAAGCGAGGCACATTTCTGACTTAAGCGAATGTCTGATCTGATCTGCAATAATGAGTAAATCTCTAGTTGATATCGGATAAGTGATACTATAATTTGGCATAACTGCTAGTTATAGCATAATTTAAGGAGTGCACCAGGTTTTGATGAAATTAGTGATCTTATCTAAATAACGTCGAGTCTTTATTAAAGCCTGGTGTACGTAATGTCCGTGTTCGGATTGCAATTGGAAGTAAACGACAAATGAGTGACGAGATTTTTTGTTTTCTTTATATATTTTTTCTTTTTTCTAACACACACACACGCACGCACGCACACACACGTACACACACATACACACACACATCCACACATACAGAGGGTGTCTGGTATGTTTCATATACAAACGTGTGCAGATAGAAGTAGTTAAACTAAATAGAAAAGTTCTCTACTATTTTGCAAATAACACGCAAATTTCTCAGTTATTAATTAAAGAAACCTCTATATATGGCCATTTATATTAACCCTTTGCACTCGAGGGCTCCGGAGCAGAGCCATTTAAAATTTGTCTTCAAACTCGAGGGCTCTGCTATGGAGCAGATAGCAATGCAAATAGCAAGAGTGGAATATCCTATACACAATAGTTTTTACGATTTGTCTTTGTCCTTATGTTATGAACTGAAAGTTATTTGCATTGTCTCCATAGCGGAGCCCTCGAGTTTGAAGACAAATTTTAAATGGCTCCGCTCCGGAGCCCTCGAGTGCAAAGGGTTAATTAATAACTCGAAATTTTGCGTGGTTTACAAAATGTTAGAGGATTTTTCTACTTAGTTTAACCCCTTCTATTTGCACACGAGCGGTTGTACGATACATATTAGACACCCTGTATATATGTATATAATAAAATATTATATAATATATAAATATCCTACTTTAAAATTTATATGAGTATGTAAGGTTTAATTATTCAAACAATTAAGAAATTTTTCTTCTAACACTGCCGAAATTGTCGTCATAATTATGTAAGACTTTTGCTACCGGTATTATTATCACCTGTACCGTCACTTCAATTATTTATACTAGTTATAACTTTTCAGGGCATATCAAATAATTTCGATCGTCCGTATTGTGTATATTTTTTATAAATGTGTTTTCGTCGAATTGTCAGAAAAATAAAAGTTACATACTCAAAATGTGTCTTTTGATTCCTTTTAATTGTACACATGACACTTCGACAAATTATTTGTGTTGTGTCGTTGTGTTGTTTATGTTCAGGGTATTTTCAGCCTCGAGTCAACGTTACTTTTGGACTTCTCGGCATCGGTCATTGCTGTACGGATACTTAATTAATTCTGTTATCTTTTAATTTCAGATGATTATGATACCGTTACCCAAGAAGAGCAACGATCTACTGTTCGCAGAGTCATCTTTTAGCAAAAAACCCTCCAGGCAAAATGTACAATTATTAATGACAGACACGAATAGTAGGTATACGATGTATCTTAAATGTAGTTATATTATCTAATGTTTGATTTTATTCGTGTGATGCAACACATTCGTGTTGTAAAATGGTAAGATATCGAGACCATCTATTCACGCTATCAATTCTGCACTTCTTATTGAAAATATGGTATCTTCTGCAGCTTTATTGAAGAAAATGAATTGGCTTGTGTAATGTGTCGCTTCAAGATAGATGTCAATTGAAGAGAAATTATGAAAGAAACTGACAATCAATGAGAAGAATATATCCTGCACGATTTTTGTAAATTTGCCACATTGAATTGCGTCAATTGTGTATGTAATTTGCGTCTGTTGAATTCTTATTATAAAACTTATGCTGTATTATTTTTAAGTTATATTTTTAATATTATGGAAATGTTATTTTTTGAATATTCTTCTCTTTGGAAAATTATCTATTTTTTTGAGATAAATAATTTTTTTAATAATGTATATGATATGCAATTTTATATATTAAATCTTTTTTAACAAGAAATTTTTTAGAATATTTATGTTAAACATTTGATATTACAATATTTTTCACGTTAAAGGAAGTTCTATTTATAATGGTTGATCTATAATGGTTGACTGTTTTAAGGTAATTGCATAATGATATTAAAAAAGAACTATGCACGTCTATGTTAATGGTTATCATGTATTCGTCTATTCAATGATGTATTAATTATGGTTGTGGTATCTTTGTTTGTAGATTGGAACATATATGGTTTAAAATAGTATAGCTTTAATGTATCATATATAACTAGTGCGTTGTGTACATATTATAAAATTTTAATGGAATTTCGACGTATTCTGATTTCAGATCGCATATCAGACATAGAAGCGAAAAAAATCAAAACAGACAAAGATTTAGGGAGTTCTTTTGACAGGAGTGACATCTTACAATGGCATATTACAATGAAACATATATATGAGTGCAACACTTGCGGAAAATATTTTCAGAATCCACGGACTCTGAAATCACATAAGTCTAATGACTACCAAAGGTCATATGAGTGTGAACATTGTAAATCTAAACTTTCTTATTGTGCCAGTTACTATCGGCATAAGAAGAAATTTTGCAGTATACTACGGTACTGCAACAAAAAAAGATTATCATAAAGCAGAGATTACTTAAAACACTTATAATGTGCATAAAATCAATCATTCAAAATAT
The DNA here is from genome assembly GCF_001313825.1 of Dinoponera quadriceps. NCBI lineage: Eukaryota > Metazoa > Arthropoda > Insecta > Hymenoptera > Formicidae > Dinoponera > Dinoponera quadriceps. Next base: position 215,009 of record NW_014555562.1, read on the forward strand.
TTAATTTACGAGAATTTATGATGTAATTTATTTATATTATTGAGAATCTAGTCATACTAAGACTAACATATTTAGTTTATTTTTACTACGCTAATTACAAATTTTATTAAAAATTATCAGTTGTTATCAAAGTTCTAAACATTATTTCTCGAAGAAGTTGAATATTTTCTTTTATGCCAAGTACGGTGCTTCATATTCGAAGAAAAAAATGTCAAAGCGATGTATGCATCAGTATATTATATTTGATTAGTATTAAGTGTTATTGTTAAGTTTGTTTATATCTCGCAATGCCGGCACAGTTTATACGTATGTGCAATCGTATCAAATTATGTGTTAAATTTCTATTATTTAATACGAAAGCAAATAGTATACCGTGCTTGTTTTCTTTCTCATTGCGAGTATATTGTAGACGAATGCTGCAAGCGCGCGCGTAACTGCTAAAGTTACATATTTCCAACTTATTTTACCAATTACCATACTTCTATTTTATTTATACGCATGAGATATGTTTTTCGGTTTACATTAATGAGTCTCCGATGAATCACTTGCGATCTGAATGAGTTCGATTACATACCGATGTGGTCTTATCATATCAATTATCAAATGTCATAAAATGCGGGACGATCACGTTTGGAAAGAAAATTTGTTGTATTTTATTTTTCCTATAGAACTTATAAGGCGTTAACAAAATAACAGAAAATAACGGACATTATGTTTAGTTTAGAGGGGGCCGATGAAACGCGACGTTGACCCCCCATTTAGCCAGAATCATTCCAGATCACAGGTGATTCGAGAATCGGAATTTTCTCACCGGACACACTTTTATAACTCGCAAGCCTACATAATAAATAAACGGTTGTTTTCATCCCGATCCCGAGGAGGTTCTCTTAATACCGTCGTGATTATTGCATCCGCTCTCATCCAACGAGTGAAACGCCGTCGACTGACGGGCCGATAAATCGTGTTGCAGAGTTGGAGCTAGGCGCGAACAATCCGACACGTGGCGAAGGCGCCAAGCGAAAGTACAGGTGCAAGTACTGCGGCAAGGGCTTCACGCGGTCCGGCCATTTGAAGAGTCACCAGAAAAGCTCCTGCTACTGGAACCCGCGCTCCACCTGCCACCAGTTGCAGAAGATCAGGCCGTTCTCCTGCACGCAGTGCGGCGCTTGCTACGCCAAGCAGTCGCATCTCATCTTCCACGTGAGGCACGAGTGCGGTCGTACGCAGAAGTGCAACGTCTGCGGCAAGACCTTCCTGCACAGCAGCAGCCTGCGCAGGCATCGTCAGAGAGCCTCGTGTCACCCCCAGCTCTGTTAATGCGCGCATTCCACGGACTTTGCAACTGCGTCTTTCCAAGCTCCCGCTTGAAAAAACCGGAGCTTTCGAAAACGGTTCGCGCAGTTACCTTCCTCGTCGTTAGTATCTGAGGGGACATCATGTTTCAACATGCCGCGCTTCTGAGGCGGCAAACTCTAGAGACCGAACTGTAGAAACTGCGAAGTTCTCGTGTTAGCAAGCGCGCCGTCGAGTAGTGTTGTCAACCGAGTCATTCAGTAACTGAGTAGACACGGCTAATTTCAGACGTTATTATTATCTGATATCGTAGGAAAAATTAATAATTTGTAATAATGTCTGAAATTAGCCGTGTCTACTCAGTTACTGAAAGACTCGGGTGCACGGATAGTCGGAATTGACAGAGCACTACCGTCGCGAGCTGAAGAATTTCTGATCTGAGCGAATCAAGTTTCTCGAAGATGTTTCCCGATGTTTCTTTTCTGTAGAAACGTTGCCTTCGCCGATTAGTTTTAACTCGAACCAACTCGTTTTTAATGGAAATTTTAATAACGGTTCGATAGTTAACGTATTGAATACTGTAAATCGATCAGTTGCGACAAATGAATTTTGTTGGAATTTAAGTAGGAAAACATGACTCTACGCCGGTCGCGAAACCGGGACGAGAGATAAATGGAATCCTCCCGGAGTCATTCGTACTCTCTGTAAAAGAATCTTCATGATCTTTCGTGGTCGAGGATATCACGCGTAATGTCGACGTTCTCCGGAACGTCGAGCCTTTCCACCGAGTAGTCTTTCTGTCGACAGACTAAGGTCTAATGGACTCTCGAAACTGCGCGTATTGTCCATAAAGTAATCGAAGTACCAAATCAAAGGATTAATTGTGATACGTTACGACGAAAATGTACATAAATTATACTCGAATATTTGTGAAGCGAAGATCGTGATTTTATTTTCGACCCCACTTAAAGAAACGTCCAAACTTTCACGGCAGTGTATAGTCGGCATCATGTATACTATACCATTCTCTAGATGGAAAGTTGTACGATTTTCGCATAATGTGTACGAATTGAAAATTGCAAAAGTAATTAATTACAAAGGAACTCGGGATAAAACGAGAACGTTGGGAGAAAGGCTTAATAAAAATGAAACAATCTCAATTGAAATTTTTATTACAATTTTTTTCTATATTTTTTTATATAATCAACATTAATTAAACTTTAACGTTATATGACCAAATTGAGACTAAAAGAAATAAAGAATAGAAAAAACCTATAAAAAAAATTCGGTCTTCATCTTACTCTGGGATAAGATGAAATAATGTTGAGGATAAGATGAAATGATTGAAGATAATATGATTTCGGTCCTTTTATTGACACGTAAATCATGAATAAATATTATTGTTTTTTCCTTTTATGTCAAACCCTACACAAGATTCGCGTGTTCAATGCTGATAAATTTGACCAGCTACACAGTTTTCCACAGACTGAGCACAGACCTCTACATACATGCACTAAATAACATCGACAAAGCGACACAAAATTATTTAAAAATGTGATATCTGGCAATAATGAAAATTATTAAAATAATATAAGAACATCTTCATTTTGCCTCATTCAGTTGATTCCTTCTTGCCCCGAGCGGTAGATGTGAAACTACGTATGTTTTGTAGAATAATAACGGAATTGAATTGATACAAATACTAATCTACGATAAAATATAACATGTTACATGTGGTTTACTTACCTCTTTTAGTATCGTACTACGAATACAAGTTATCTGACACGGCATCAAACAATTTATAAAATTACATCAGGCTTATTGGTTTTTGCAAACTCGTTCGGACTTGCGACATGTATAGCTCCTGCTATTGTTCTTTACAGATAAACACGTTGACTCGCCTCTCTCTCTTCTACGTGCAAGTCTATAGTTATTTCTATGTAACGTTTTTTATCTTATTCCGCGACTCCGTCTTGTCCCCGGGTTTCCCTAATGGTAGAGGGTTACAATGGCTCTAATTATGACGATTTCGACCTATGCGTACATGTGACCGACGAAAAATTTTGTAACGTTAAAAAAGTTTCAATTTAGGAAATGATACAGCGAAATGATGCAACGTTAAAAAAGTTTCAATTTAGGAAATGATACAGCGTACATGACTGTACGTATAGTTCCATTATGTCGCGTTTTCATCCAGTGTTCGACGTAGTTTTTCGCCCCTTTGGACATCGCTTCCGAATCGTTCCTTCTTCGTTGTCGTATCCTGTCGGCTCGTATAAGCGATTCGGTAACTTGCGATATTCACGACCTATCCGACGGCATCCTTGCTGATTTTTCCTCTATTTTCAGATTCGTTGTTCCTAACCAGACAGAGCGACGCGATGTTTATTCGACAGCGGAGATTGATGAGATGGATGAGCGTGACGGGCCACGCGAGAGAGGAAATATATTAATTTATGTGCGAATTTTTCTTCATAGCTAAACAATCATATTCGAACCATTCGTTCTGAGTTTTTCATGTTTTCTTTTTTTTTTACAAATATTTTCCACGCCCTTTTTCCTGCTCTCCCTCATAGCACGTTTTTTGTGACGACAATACGCACATGACGCCCGTTGCGCGAATTTACACATTACTAAACAATGGCAAACCGTTCCGACAGGGACCGTTTTGCATTTTCTTAGAAACCACGTAATTGTTGATCTTACGTCTCCTTCTCATATTCCATTATCCGTTACTGCTTGCGACTAGGATGGGCTTGCATGCGGCTTTTGTTCTTATCTCACGCGTGTTTTATTTCTTCTTTCTTTTTTCCACTTGAGTTAACACAACGTTGACCAGCTGCGAGAGTCTCTTTCCATGTAATATGTAATATTACTATATTGCTAAATTAGAGAGAAGTGTCCTGTCTTGGAACTACGGTGTGGACATAATATCAGGGAACATGTATTTTCCTCTCTTTCTGAGCGTATTGTGAACGTAATGCGCATGCGTGGATTAGATTGATCGCGTCTCCGCTAATAGAAAATTAAAATATATTTTAATATATATGTATATATATATATATTAAATTATTATATATATATATATATCATCATCATCTGATCGCCGCGTTTGCGCACTACGGTCAAAATACACGTATCGGACATCGTCTGTCCTTCGGTTCTGAGATGACTCTNGTCAAAATACACGTATCGGACATCGTCTGTCCTTCGGTTCTGAGATGACTCTTACAGGCAGCATAAGGCGGCTATAGCAATATAGTAGTATTACATATATGGTCCCTCCCGTCTGTATCTAACCTTGTCCATCAGCTTCGCCGTCGTTTCCCGCCTAAAACGTACGTTCGCCATTGTGTTACAGAAGAATCGTGGAGTAAAAGAACGAGCAAACGCACGAGGGGGGTACCAGAAGAAGGAAGGGAAGAAGGAGCAGCGGGAGAAAGCAGCGGTAATCTCGTTAATGATAAATCTGTCATGATGAACACCGCGCAAACGAAGAAGAGGGGCATGATATCCACAGACGTCCCGGAGACGAGGAAAGGAAAGCCTAAACCTTCAACGAGTACCGCGGGAACGAAGACGCGAGATTGCCAGCCTTCGACGAGTAGCGGGGGAATGAAGAGACGAGACAAGTCCCAGCCTTCGACGAGTACCAAGCAGACCGAGATCATTTCTCTGAGTGACAGCACCGATGCCAGCGATAACGAGAACTCCTGGATGAACTCGAAGGACGTCGCGCGCAACCAAAAGGCCCAGATACACAAGTGCCAGTTCTGCAGCGACCTTTTCGAGCATCGCGGCAGTCTGGTCAGGCATATGACGATTACCTGCCTGTCGAATCCGCAATCGAAGGCCAATATAAATCGTGGTTTGTACAGATGCGATCAGTGCGGTCGCAACTACAGAGAATCGAAAAGTCTGCGCTATCATCAGAGGCATGAGTGTCAGAAATTGGTCACGTGTAAGGATTGCTTCACGACCATGAAAGGAAGTTTCGTGCCGGATCGTCACAAGCGGTTTTTCTGTGTGAACAAAAAACGCGATCATAGTCGTAATATAAAGCAGGAGAAAGAAGAACCGCTGGATGAACTCTTCGTGGACGATACCAGCGACGATTTCGATTAGATCGAGAACGAAGCGTCTCTTCTATCTTGTCTGTTTTCGTCCCGCGGCGATTAACGTTTGATCGGAAGGATATTCATTTTGATTTGATCTTCATTATTTATCCTTTTTTCTTTCTTTCTTTCGATTAAGTTGCGAAATATCACCATTCTAAGTTTCTAAGAGGAAGCAAGATTAATATCATTTTTGTTCGACCCCCGCGTGTCCCTTGATTTTGTCAGTTCAACGATCAATAACGCGATGGTCTTTGTTTCTCCCTGATGCAGTGGAAAAATTCTTATATGCGAAACATTCAATTTTATTTGGCGTGGTTCTATATAAATTACCAAGTTTTGTTGTGGATATTCGGTGTGTTTCAATGTGTCGCTTGATCAGTGAATATTGCATATTGCCCGCGATTAAATTTTATTTTCAACAATATTATGGATATGATATAATAAATATATACGTAGGAAGAAACACAAGCGATTTCATCCAGATTGTGCTTTAGCGTTGTATTACGTCATTATAATTTTGGTTTGTGCATGTTATTTATTTTCTATTGGTTTTCTACTTTGCGTATAATTTTTATTATTTCGTTTTTTTATGCGTGCCAATAATTGAAATTTTTGTGTACACTTCCATGTACGATCTTGTGTAAAGGGTCGTGAGTAAAATTCCAATACATTTCGTTAGTTTCATCATAGTGATTTTTATGCGTGCATCATACAAAGAAATTCGTTATATTGATAACGATAGAAGACCGGAGACGTATATGTCGATTTTACAGTATTATCAGCATTTGTCAGGTTACACAAGGTTAGATGCATTTAAAAATCGAATATTATGTCGTTGAATCGTGTATACCCGACGCTTAGTATATTCGGTGTAGATTTTTTCTTAATAGAAATTTAATGGCGATTTCGGAGATATTATTATCGTCTGTCGGCGAATGAGCTGTATGATAATGTAAACAGATAATAAAATTTTATTTTAATTTGATGAAGATTCCTTCTTTATCTTTTGTTCTTTTATCTGTTTATCTTTTGTTAAGAATAGTACTCGTCAAATTGTGTGCTTGTAATCGCCCGATAAATTTTTATTAAGGAAAGATCATCCCGAGTTATTTAACGAATAAATTAATTACATTTAAGGTGTACGTATCACGTAAACTTCTACTTTTATTCGCCCGTGATTCCTCTGTTCTTCTTCTAACGATCAAGTCATTATATCGAACATGTAAGCTCTCTGCCTTCTTTCTCTCTGTTACCGTCAACCTCGGTTGACCAATACTCTTGTTTCTCTCCGTTCCAGGCACCGAGCTGATGAAGGTGACAGTCTATACCTACAGGTGCAAACGATGCAATCTCGATTTCTCCACCGAGCAGTCTCTGCGGCAGCATCGATCGCAGCATCACGGTGCGCGAGAAAGAGCGCGCCCGAACGCACGATGGAACGTGGAGACTATCCTATCCTTTCCTACGTACAATTGTCCGCATTGTGACGTGAGTTACACGAAACCCGGTAACTTGAAGAGACACCTGTTGTTCGGCTGCGGCCGTGATCCCAACTTTCGAATGATGAGATAAACATTCTCATTATCGAGTCTTCGATATTTAACGGTATTGCAAGTATTTTTCAAACGTGATTGATTTTTCCAGTCATAGTTGACCAACGTTTTTCGAAAGAATGCGGATATTTCGTACGTACATAATTATATTACATTTGTCATCATTTCGAATGAATACGGAATATATATGTAAAATCCAATTGATATTACTATTTCTAAATAAACTTATAATCGATGGTTTAGCTTTAATTATTTTTGTATATCTTTATCGTATATTGATATATTAATAAATATTATTTATTAGAACTAACGATGTGTTTATATACATATGGCATCCCGTCATTAAATGCGGCACATATGCAGGCTTTTATTTTTCAACTTATAAAATTTTATATATCGTGATTCGACAACCCTGAGCTATCCGTTACACGTTAGCAGTCATCAAGCTGGAAGGATTCCGAACTTTTCGACTTAAATTGAGATTGGACGATCGGGTGCTGTGACTTACGTCAACTCGGAAGAGAAAGCGTAGCTGTGTATTCCAAATTTTTCGTGCTCTTTTGTTCCTACATGATCGTGTTGAATGACTATAAATAATTTTCTTGCAGTAATTATATGTGCGTCTCACCGACGGTCATCAACGCTGATTAACGCACGAGACCGACTGTCGAAAGAGTCACAGCTTAATGTATAAGTTATTTTTACAACGTAAAAGCACAATAAAGCTTAGTAGAAACGGTCTGATGTTGATATGTGAAAAACACGTTTTATTTCTAATAATTTTGGAATTAATACGAAATATGTGTGTATTTCTCTCTCTCTCTCTCTCTCTCTCTCTCTCTCTATATATATATATA